>NW_020175049.1:2257711-2278793 GCF_003031525.2 Neophocaena asiaeorientalis asiaeorientalis
GTATAGTATCATGTCATCTGCAAACAGTGACAGCTTTACTTCTTCTTTTCCAATTTGGATTCCTTTTATTTCCTTTTCTTCTCTGATTGCTGTGGCTAAAACTTCCAAAAGTATGTTGAATAATAGTGGTGAGAGTGGGCAGCCTTGTCTTGTTTCTGATCTTAGTGGAAATGGTATCAGTTTTTCACCATTGAGAATGATGTTGGCTGTGAGTTTGTCATATATGGCCTTTATTATGTTGAGGTAAGTTCCCTCTACTTTCTGGAGGGTTTTTTTCATAAAGCAGTGTTAAATTTTGTCAAAAACATTTTCTGCATCTTTTGAGATGATCATATCATTTTTCCCTTTCAATTTGTTATTATGGTTTAACACATTGATTGATTTGCATATATTGAAGAATCCTTTCATTCCTCCGATAAACCCCACATGATCAGGGCGTATGATCCTTTTAATGTGTTGTTGGATTCTGTTTGCTGGTATTTTGTTTGCTGGTATTTTGTTGAGGATTTTTGCATCTATGTTCATCAGTGATATTGGTCTGTAGTTTTCTTTTTTGTGACATCATTGTCTGGTTTTGGTATCAGGGTGATGGTGGCATCGTAGAATGAGTTTGGGTGTGTTCCTCCCTCTGCTATATTTTGGAAGAGTTTGAGAAGGATAGGTGTTAGCTCTTCTCTAAATGTTTGATAGAATTCGCCTGTGAAGCCATCTGGTCCTGGGCTTTTGTTTGTTGGAAGATGTTTAATCACAGTTTCAATTTCAGTGCTTCTGATTGGTCTGTTTATATTTTCTATTTTTTCCTGCTTCAGTGTTGGAAGGTTGTGCTTTTCTAACAATGTGTCCAGTTCTTCCAGGTTGTCCATTTTATTGGCATATAGTTGCTTGTTAGTAACCTCTCATGACCTTTTCTTTGCATTTCTGCAGTGTCAGTTGTTATTTCTCCTTTTTCATTTCTAATTCTATTGATTTGAGTCCTCTCCCTTTTTTTCTTAATGAGTCTGGCTAATGGTTTATCAATTTTGTTTATCTTCTCAAAGAACCAGCTGTTAGTTTTATTGATCTTTGGTATCATTTCCTTCATTTCTTTTTCATTTATTTCTGGTCTGATCTTTATGATTTCTTTCCTTCTGCTAACTTTGGGTTTTTTTTGTTCTTCTTTCTCTAATTGCTTTAGGTGAAAGGTTAGGTTGTTTATTTGAGATATTTCTTGTTTCTTGAGGTAGGATTTATTGCTATAAACTTCCCTCTTAGACTGGTTTTGCTGCATCCCATATGTTTTGGGTCATCGTGTTTTCATTGTTATTTTTTTCTAGGTATTTTTTGATTTCATCTTTGATTTCTTCAGTGAACTCTTGGTTATTTAGTACTGTATTGTTTAGCCTCCATGTGTTTGTATTTTTTACAGCTTTTTTTAAAAAAATTAATTAATTTATTTATTTTTGACTGCACGGAGTCTTTGTTGCTGCTCGCAGGCTTTCTCTAGTTGCGGTGAGTGGGGGCTACTCTTCGTGCCGGTGTGCAGGCTTCTCATTGTGGTGGCTTCTCTCATTGCGGAGCACAGGCTCTATGCACGCAGGCTATAGTAGTGGTGGCTCATGGGCTCTAGAATGCAGGCTCAGTAGTTATCCTGCATGGGCTTGGTTGCTCCTCGGCATGTGGGATCTTCCTGGACCAGGGCTCAAACCCGTGTCCCTTGCATTGGCAGGCGGATTCTTAACCACTGCACAACCAGGGAAGCCTCCTACATCTTTTTTGCTTTAATTGATATCTAGTCTCATAGAGTTGTGGTTGGAAAAGATACTTGATATGATTTCAATTTTCTTAAATTTACCAAGGCTTGATTTGTGACCCAAGATATGACCTATCCTGGAGAATGTTCCATGAGCACTTGAGAAGAAAGTGTATTCTGTTGTTTTTAGATGGAGTGTCCTATAAATATCAATTTAGTCCATCGTGTCCAATGTGTCATTTAAAGCTTGTGTTTCCTTATTTATTTTCATTTTGGATGATCTGTCCATTGGTGAAAGTGGGATGTTAAAGTCCCCTACTATTATTGTGTTACTGTCGATTTCCCCTTTTATGGTTGTTAGCATTTGCCTTATGTATTTTGGTGCTCCTACGTTGGGTGTGTAAATATTTACAATTGTTATATCTTTTTCTTGGATTGATCCCTTGATCATTAGTTAGTGTCCTTCTTTGTCTCTTGTAATAGTCTTTCTTTTAACGTCTATTTTGTCTGATATGAGAATTGCTACTCCAGCTTTCTTTTGATTTCCATTTGCATGGAGTGTTTTTTTCCATCCCATCACTTTCAGTCTGTATGTGTCCCTAGGTCTGAAGTGGGTCTCTTGTAGATAGCATATATATGGGTCTTGTTTTTGTATTGATATAGTCAGTGTATATCTTTTGGTTGGAGCATTTAATCCATTACATTTAAGGTAATTATTGATATGTATGTTCCTATTACCATTTTCTTAATTGTTTTCGGTTTGTTATTGTAGGTCTTTTCCTTCTCTTGTGTTTCCTGCCTAGAGAAGTTCCTTTAGCATTTGTTGTAAAGTTGGTTTGGTGGTGCTGAATTCTCTTGGCTTTTACTTGTCTGTAAATGTTGTAATTTCTCTGTTCAATCTGAATGAGATCCTTGCTGGGTAGAGTAATCTTGGTTGTAGGTTTTTCCCTTTTATCACTTTAAATATGTCCTGCCACACCCTTCTGGCTTGCAGAATTTCTGCTGAGAGATCAGCTGTTAACCTTATGGGGATTCCCTTGCATGTTATGTGTTGCTTTTCCCTTGCTGCTTTTAATATTTTTCCTTTGTATCTAATTTTTGATAGTTTGATTAATATGTGTCTTGGCGTGTTTCTTCCTGGATCTATCCTGTATGGGACTCTCCGTGCTTCCTGGACTTGACTATTTCATTTCCCATATTTGGGAAGTTTTCAACTATAATCTCTTCAAATATTTTCTCCGTCCCTTTTCTCTTCTTCTTCTGGGACCCCTATAATTCAAATGTGGTGTGTTTACTGTTGTCCCAGAGGTCTGTAAGACTGTCCTCAATTCTTTTTTCTTTATTCTGCTCTGCGGTAGTTATTTCCACTATTTTTTCTTCCAGGTCACTTATCTGTTCTTCTGCTTCAGTTATTCTGATATTGATTCCTTCTAGAGAATTTTTAATTTCATTTATTGGGTTGTTCATCATTGTTTGTCTGCTCTTTAGTTCTTCTAGGTGCTTGTTAAATGTTTCTTGTATTTTCTCCATTCTATTTTCAAGATTTTGGATCATCTTTACTATCATTACTCTGAAATCTTTTTCAGGTAGACTGCCTATTTCTTCTTCATTTGTTTGTTCTGTAATTATATGCTGTGTGTTTCTCTGTCTTCTCATTTTGCTTAACTTAATGTGTTTGGGGTCTCCTTTTCCCAGGCTGCAGGTTCGTAGTTCCCGTTTTTTTTGGTGTCTTCCCCCAGTGGGTAAGGTTGGTTCAGTGGGTTTTGTAGGCTTCCTGGTAGAGGGGACTGGTTCCTGTGTTCTGGTGGATGAGGCTGGATATTGTCTTTCTGGTGGGCAAGACCACATCTGGTGGTGTGTTTTGGAGTGTCTGTGATCTTATTATGATTTTAGGCAGCCTCTCTGCTAAGGGGTGGGGTTGTGTTCCTGTCTTGCTAGTTGTTTGGCATGGGGTGTCCAGCACTGGAGCTTGGTGGTCGTTGAGTGGAGCTGGGTCTTAGCATTGAGACGGAGATCTCTGCGAGAGCTCTCGCCAATTGATATTACATGGGGCCAGGAGGTCTCTGGTGGTCCAATGTCCTGAATTCGGCTCTCCCACATGAGGGGCTCAGTCCTGACAGCCGGCCAGAGCACCAAGACCCTGTCAGCCACATGGCTGGAAAAGATGTGCTTTGAGTTGTGTCAGCCACTGCCCTGTTGTAGCTCTGTCTCAGCTGTCTGTAAAGGTCACCTAGGTACATTGGGTTATTCCACCATTCCTCAGAACTTTCACATGCCAGTCTGGGACTTGTAGATGTCCTCCTGATACTCTTCATTGAAATACCTTGCATTCATGGTGGTGAGAGATATGCTAATAGTGTTGGTTCTCTTCAGTTCAGAGACTGGGATAGTCTGAGCCTTCATGTGGCTAAGTCAGGAGCAGCTGGCCAGTGGTCCGAAAGTAATAACATGTCAGATTCCAAGAAGGCTTTCTGCAGCACCTGAGCAGTAGTCCCAGGCAGCCGCTCTGCTCAGCTGTAGCACTTTGACTGGGGACCTCAGTGGGACCCTCAAATGAGGATTTCTGCCAGCCCTAGAGCCTGACTTGCCCACCCAGGCAAGGCGCTGAGGAGAGCATCTCCCGGCCCCGTGTCACTAGAGGAGCAGGCACCTGGAAGGTGTGTGGCCAACAGCGTGGGAGAAACTGGGATTTTCAAGTTTCCTCGTGAGAGTATGTTGCCGAGCTGGCAGGGGGGCTTATGGCAAGAGTGTTTCTCAGCCTTTCCTACCTATTTTGGTCTGGATATTTCCTTGTTTGCCTGATGTGTAGGAGTTGCTCAGCTAGTTTCTGGATTTTTTTTTATACATTTCATCAAATCTGGAAAATTTTCAGCCATTAGTATTTCAAAAAATTTTTTTCTGCTCATCCCTTCCTTAATTGACTTAAATTACAGGTATATAAGGCTACTCAGTAATACTATGTTAGGTTTTTTTTTCAGTTTTACTTTGAAGTTGATATTGTGTCTTTAAGTTTACTACTCTTCTGCTATGTCTAATCTTGGGGAGGCTTTTGGGGGTCATTACTTTAGTGAAGCTGGTGGGACTCAGGGATACCAAGATTCAATTATTCTTTTTATTAATGTTAGCGTGACTGTCTTTGTGGGTATAAGATGATGAAGATAGGGGAATATGGGTTATGTATCTTTGGAAGAATCTTTTTTTTTTAATGAGGCTTAGGAATGTAAGTGAACAAGTTCTATGAAATCAGCCACATCTGTAGAATACCATTTCTTCATTATTAGATTATTGCTTAAAGTTGGAAATTCAAATACTGAATAGTTTACACAAGACAATGTAATTGTACAAAGGCAGGAAGAAAATCAATATGATACAGTACATAGCAGGTAATGCAATATGATGCAGTAAATACAAAAGCAGGGGGATAATCACATGGCTAAGGCAGTTGGAGAAAATGCAGGGGAAAAGCCAAGAGAGAAGGTAAGTTCCCATAGTTGGGACCATATCTTAGTCATTACATATAACTCAGGGAGAACATCGGGGAAAACAGGCAATGTAAACACATTTATTGAGCACCTCTTATAGGCCAGGTATGGTATGGTTCCATTTCTATAACCTCACTGCAAAGCAGTTATTACTATGTTTTAAGAGGAAACATGGTCAGAAAGGTTAGGTAGATTGCCCAGTGTGTGTTATACAATGTCTTTCATATGCTGTATCTTGAATCAGTATTAGTTGAATAAATGAGTATGTATTTAATCAAGTGAAAGATATCTTGTGAATTTTCTTTGCTGTGCTTCTTTCTAATCTTTCCTAGAAAAATGCTAAACAGATAACTACAGGCTAGGGAAAGGACTGTGCTAGCTGGCATGCAGTAAGAGCAACACGAACAACAGTAATGGCAGTAACATATACAGACTCCCTGTGAGTTGGCCACTGTTTTGATTTACATGTTATTAACTCATTTAGTGCTGACAACACTTTAAGGTAAGTACAATCTTTATCTCTCAGTTTACAGATGAGGAAAGTGAGGTGCAGAGAGGTGAAATAGCTTGTTCACAGTTATCCGTTGGTAAGTAGTAAGGCCAGGATTTGAACTTTGATAGTGGAGCTCCAGGCTGTACTTCACACCTCTGAACTATCTTGCCTCTAGTGACTTGCTGCCTTTCTTCACTCTGGTTCACCTAGCTTCACCTTTGGGCTCAGGCCCAGATCAAGTTTTCCCTAATTTCTCCTTTCAGGCCTCTTACAGCCACTTTGGCAAGTACTGCTTCCAAAGCCAGTGGAAAACATTGATAGACTTCCCTGCTTTTTCTATTGTAAAAAAGGCAAATTGAAGTCATGGAGTAAGATACAGATCTCTCCTGCTTTCAGGTGGCAAGCGAGGTGAACCTAAGTCAACCTTGCTGTATTTCTCAGATTACTATCTCAGCATATGAAGAAACAAAATACCCAGAATTTATAGAGAGTTTATTTGATCTACAAATCAAATGCGCCAAAGACATGAACAGAAAATTCACAAAACAAGAGGCAAATATCTTTATTTCAAAATCAACCTTAGCTAGATTCATTTTTGTTTTTTTTTCCTTGATATTGGCAAACTTTAAAAAGATTGATGTGACTGAAGCTGGAGATGGTAAGGATGTGAGGGGGGTGAGAGACAGTGAAAAGGTAATGGGATTAATGGATTATAGATTCTGATAGAGCTGAAGTAATGCCGGATTGCAGTATGAGAAGGAATAAACAGGAAGGACAGGAGGTAGTGATCAGAATATGGGATTTTACAATTGAGAATGTGAAGAATTTCAATTTATTGATAATGACAAGGTCTAGGGCAACACAGTCCAATAAAAACATGTGCTGTGTATATAACTTAAAATTTCATAGTAGCCAGATTTAAAAAAGCAGGTAAAATTAATTTTAATGTATTTTATTTAATCCAATATATCCAAGAGTAACATTTCAACATGTAATCAAAAGGTTATTGAGATGTTTTATATTCTTTTTTAGATAGTAAATCTTTAAAACTTAATGTGTATTTTATACTTACTACATATCTCAATTTAGACTACTCACATTTCAAATGCTCAGGAGGCACACATGGCTAATGACTACTATATTGGACAGCATAGGTCTAAAGTATGACCATGGGAATAAGTGGTAGGATAGAGAGACCAGGGTATTGGAAAGATCACCTATGTGAATACTAGAATCACCAAGAATGTTTTTCAGTCACCAAAAGGAACATGTTAGACCTACACGTAATGAGTCGGAAAGATCTCCAAGACATACATTGAAGGGAAAATTAATTTCCAGTATATGTATGGATAATACCATTTATTAAAAAAATATGTAAGTTACAAAAGAATACTACAAGGAAAAAGATGTGCTAACTTGATGACGGTTGCCTCTGGAGAATGGAGTAGAAATAGGATGAAGTGGGAGTGAAGGGGGACTTTCAAGTCACGCTCTATATACTTCTGGATCATTTGTATATCTCACAATAAGAAGGTATTCATGTACTTGTATAATAATAAATGTTTAAGAGTTAATATTAATACCATTGATCTTGTTATCTATTTGACTTGGTTTCCTCTCTTCCCCCAATTGCCTGCCCTTTCCTCAGAGTTTCAAGTATCATGGATTATTCTGAGAATACAAAGCTGGACAGCTACTAACCATTTTTTTTTTTATTAGTAAAAGAGTGTGTGTATTTCATTTTGTTATATATGATGCTGTAAAGCACCTCATCAAGACTTCCATTTCTGTTTTGTGTTGCTTGGGGCCTCAGATGACCAAATCTTTAAATCTCAGGATGAATGTGATTAAGACAAGGAGAATGAGTTACGGGGTTCCATTCTGTGTCTTATTCTTTTCATCAGACAGCATTCATTTCCTCTCCTGTTTCCCTAACTAAACATGTAGCTCAAGAATGCTCTAGAAGACTTAAAGAAGCATGCTGTGATCTCTTTCTTTAGGTTTTATGCTTCTTGAGGACAGTGACTGAATTTTCGTACCCCTGGTGCCTATATTAATGCACTCACTAAATGTTCTTTAAATAGCACAGTGAAGGTAATAATTTGTCAATGATAAGAGCTAGTAAGTGTACTGAAGTGTACTGAATTCGAGTTTAGAGTAGAGGAATGGGCTGTTATGTTATTTCTATATTGCTTTCTTGTGAACTTTCAACTTCCCCTTCAAAATCTAGGACAAATGTCACTTTCTCCCCATAGCTTTCCCTTCTGCACAAGTAGTTAACAGCCACACCCTCAGTGTGCCCAAAGAATTATGTGTATATCTCTCAAACCCTCTCATGCTATGTGTTCATATTTCTAATTGTGAGTTCTTTCTGGATAAGGATGATTTCTTACTATATGTAACACAATGTCTGAGACCTAGCAGGTGCTCAGTAAATGTTTGTGAATGAACACATACATAAATGTATAGATCAGACCTTGAGGCCTCAAATCCATTTCCACATACAATGACAAAACAGAGACGAAACCTACATTTATTTAATTACTGAATATTTATTGAGCACCTGCTATACACCAGGCAAAAGGAAAAGAAACAAATTGTCTATCCAGAATTACTTTTAACTCTTTCAGCAGTGCCTAAGTCCTCATCATAAAAAAGTCCATTATACTGATTTAGTATACATTCATTCTTTGGTTAATCTTCATGTACAGTTTTCTCAAGTGTACTTTCAAATATTGCATAATGCTGTAGACCATGATATATTCCAAGGGCTGTCTGAAGTATAAGAGGAATCACCATTGCTTTTACCTCTGTTTGACAGAGCAGCAGCCAATAACGTAAAACCCTTCCTTTTGGTGGCAGTGGAACAGTATGATACCTAAAAATGAAAAAGGATTAATTACTTCCTCTGGAAGTAAATTCTATAAAAAATTTGTTGATGTCTCCTAAACTGATCATTTCCATTCTAGATCTTTCATGTAGATAGCAAAAAAGGTTAAAATTAGCTATTTGAAATATGAAACTATGATATTTTGATGAAAATGTGTCATTGGCAGCTAAAGAATAAGGAGAATTTATTAACATTAAAAAAAAAAGGGGGGATTCCCTGGTGGTGCAGTGGTTAAGAATCCACCTGCCAATGCAGGGGACACAGGTTCAAGCCCTGGTCCTGGAAGGTCCCACATGTTGCGGAGCAACCAAGCTTGTGCGCCACAACTACTGAGCCTGCGCTCTGGAGCCCATGAGCCACAACTGCTGAGTCTGCGTGCCACAACTACTGAAGCCTGTGTGCCTAGAGCCGGTGCTCTGCAACAAGAGAAGCCACTGCAATGAGAAGCCCATACGCACACCGCAACCAAGAGTAGCCCCTGCTTGCCTCAACTAGAGAAAACCCCCAAGCAGCCAAAAATAAATAAATTAAATAAATAAATTTAAAGAAAAAAAGGGAAGAAAGGAAGAAACGGAACAAAAAGATGGACTTACTTGACTGCCAGACGTCCATTTTTAGAAAAAGCTAAAGCAATGGGATATAGAACACCACACACTATGCCAATCAGTGAACTTCTCAGAACACAATTTTCCCGGCTTATATTACCTGGAAAACAAAAGTAAATTTGATCTCCTTTTAAAACTCAGGATAAGAACTATTAAGAGTCTTGGGTCCTCATACAGTAGTTATTTGCATTGTCCTCAAGCATAGCAAAATAGTAGAAAGAATATTAGAAATTCAGTCTATGGCACAATAGACTAAATGTATCACATTTAAAAAATGCTTTTATTATACTTCACATAAAGATAAGTTACCTCTTACTTATATGGCTGTTGAAGAAGTAATTTCATAGTGAAGTATATAAACTAGTAGACCAGATATCTGGATTTTAGGGTAGTACATTTATATTGTCCATGTGTCAGGCATGTGCTAGGGATACAGTATTACACAGAAGAGATCCAATCTCTGACCTTCAGGTCCATTTACTAAGAAGGAAATACATTAGACAAATATTTAAACAAATAATCTTAAGTGTGCATATGCTTTGAAGGTAAAATGAATAGAGAATGTATCTAGAAACTTAACCTGAGGGAATCAGAGGTTTCCCTGGGGAAAAGGTATTTAAGCAGGGACCTGATGAACAGGGGTCAGAGGTTCCATCAATTACTAGTTGTGAAACTTAAGGTAAGGGGAGGAGGTAGGAAATAACATTAGAAGCCCATAATATGCCAGATACTATGTTAGACATTCAACACACAGTATCTTAATTCTTAAAACAATCCTGTGAGGTAAGTACTATTAGTCCTAATTCATAGATAAGACAACTGAGTCTCAGAGATTAAATGACTTGCCCAGTGTCACAAAACTTAAGTGAAATATGTAGTATACCAAAGCCTCCTTTTTTCCCAGTATATCATGCTGCTTCTTAGTGTACTTGAACATGTCTCAGCTTAGTTTCTTACCTGTAAAGAAAAGACACGCTACTACTTGCCCTGGCTGATTAGGAGGATTGTTGTGGGGATGAAACAGTACACTATATGTGAAGGTACTTTGTTAGTGGTAAAGAAATACACAAATGTAAGGGACTATTATCAGCAGTAGCAACAGTATATGTTAATGAGTAATTTTACTTAGATAGAAACACATTATATGTTAATGAATTTAAATTTACCTGAATACAAAGCATGTCTTACAAGAAGCTCATAAGAAACTATGGTAGACAAAAATGGAAGTGTAGTCAATGATGCATATGTCTTCAAAGCATCATGTTTAACCTTGAAGCAACGTCTGAAAATTAAGTTTGCCAATATTCCAGAGAAACCAGCTGTTGTTCCAAAGGTCACTGTTCCATATATATTTAAAGTCCTAATTGGAAAAACAAAGTGAAGAATTAAGTTCAACAGAATATTCTTCTAATAGATATATCCTTTCCTGGGTTTGTTATTACATATTTACTCAACATCAAATTTTTCTTGAGCATTTACTATGCTCAATACTATACAAAGAAAGGTATTTTCTTTGTGCTGAGGGTGGGGCAGTGAATAAAGTGGAAAAAAAAAAAAGAAAAAAAAGAAAAGAAATTCTACCCCTCATAGAACTTGCATTCTAATGAGAGAACAATATAATTATCTTCCTGAGAATAGAGTGGTTCTAAGATGGAGCTCTTTTAAAGAGAGAATGAATTTTGGCCACAAATAAATATGAATATGTTCCAATGTAGCCAAATTTTATGAACTATCTAAATCCAAGAATATTGTTCTTTCTACTAAAAGAATTAATTTGCTTAAGGTCATTTGAAAAAAGTTTTTTACATTTGGTTAGGCCTTCTAGAAAATAACTATTCTTAAGTAGTCCAGATATTTAAAATAATTTGTCTAGGATTTCCAAAATTTCATCCAAAGAAATTTGAAAGATCTAGTTTTTCTGACTCATACCTAAATCCAGAAATGTTTAAAGTCTAAGATCAACGTCCTTTGATTTTATTCTTGAGCTCTATTAACCTAAAAGTCAGAACGGTAATGTGAGACTATATGTACATCATGGAATCTGTATTCCCTTTTGCTGAGCTCAGCACTGTTACTGAGGTAATAAATTCTAAACTGAAATTAATTACAATTGATAATTAATATAAGTAGCCCTCAAAATGGTGTTCTCCTAATTACTTTTAATTAAAATATGTTTATTGCACAAATAACATTTCAACAATTTTAGAAACAAAACAATTTCAAGAGAGAAAAGAAATTTATCCAGTCTCAGTAATTCCAACAAACCACTATTTTCATCTGCTCATGTTTCCCTCCAGTTCTTTTTTTAAAATAAGCTTTCTTTATAACCAACTCAATAAAGTTAACAGGATCTTAGATACCTAGAAACAATGGCAATACAGAAGATCTGCAAATAAAGTTATTGACTTTCAGTCTAGGTGAGTTTCTTACTTTTCTTTTCTAAGATATTCAAAATTTTTTTCTATGATTTCGATGACCATTGGTTTTCTGAGTTTTGCATCTCCTAGAGAAGGACTGGACTGACCATATATGTATGTTGGCATCTTGATGTCCTGGAAAACACAAAAATCCAGAACCATAATAGCTAATGATGTTAATATTAAATCTTATAAATTCTACAGATTCACATTAAAAAACATTTAGACTCTAGTAAAAGTGTCAAGTACTGTCATCTGCTTTCACACACTTTGTTAATGATTCAGTCACTATTTAGTGAGCTCTTATTATGTTAGATGATGGCTTTTTGATTCACATAACAACTTTGAGAAATTGGTAGGATAATGGTCATCTCTACCTTTATGGATGAGACAACAAGGTTCAGAGAGGTTGACTTGCCTGAGGACTTGTTGTAGAAGGATAATTTACTGAGATATTTTTTGTTTTCTTTACAGTTTTCCCTGAAGGTAGCCAGGCCCTTTGTAGTTCTCCATGCTCTAGCTTTTTCAGAGCTGAAAGTAAACAGTAGCTACTTGTTGACCACTATCTTTATCCTCTGTCTCATGAAAGCCTGAGCTTTTGGAGATTATGTTGACTTTCCTGGAGAGGTAGGAGAGAACAGGGATTGCCTTGGAGAATATCGAGAGAGAACATCAGAAAGAGGGACACATTCCAGCCTAGGAAGAGGCAGTGGATCATGGTTACCTTGGATTATATAAGGTATATATATCCAGATCCCTACTGAGGCAGAAGTAGGGCCTTTGCTGGAAATTGCTATGCAGTATATCAGGGAGCCTGGACCGATGGCACTGGGCTCCAGGGTTGGAAAGTTCCTGTGTCCCAAGTGTGATGTATGAATAGACAGTTGCTAATGTCAAGGGACCATGAGGTTTGGCCAGTAGCATCTTAACAGAAACCAGTAGTTGAAAAAAAACAAAACAAAATTGGACCCTCAGAAAGGATCCCTTCTGAATATTTTGCTCTGGGTAAGACTCTCAGATTTCTGTGAAACGTCTTAATATTTGTTACATCTTTTGCCATACTGGCATTATGGGATTCCAGATTAGCCAATGAATAGATTAAATCTATGCCTTTCACAATTTATATGATTCTCCATTTTAACAACATTTATGGTCAAGGGCATAGACTAATAAGTCTCAAATTTTAGGAGTCCTGGGCAAGAGAATCGGAAAGGGTTAAGCATAGAAGACATAAAAGAGACTTAGTAAGATTCTCAACTTTTCATGTGTACAGGAATCACGAGTTTATCTGAAATGCAGTCTCTTGAGCTCCCTATTGAGATATCTGGATTCAACAGGAGTAAAGTCTAGAAATCTGCATTTTAAGATTCTCAACTTTTCATGTGTACAGGAATCACGAGTTTATCTGAAATGCAGTCTCTTGAGCTCCCTATTGAGATATCTGGATTCAACAGGAGTAAAGTCTAGAAATCTGCATTTTAATAACACCAAGTGATTCTGATGCTGGTAGTCAATGGACACATGTTGAACATCACTGTAATATTCATTTCCTGAATAAGTGATATGTTCCAACCCTAACTCTAACTAATGAAAGGCCAATTCATCCATGGTATCAACATCCTGAAGGTACAGACTCTTTTGAATCTTCATATGGTATTAAACAATGAGTAATAATGGACGAGTTTCTTTCCTTGCATCATTGAAGAACTGTACTCAAGCCAGTTCTATCTTTTTCTTTAAAATATCTGAGCAGGACAGAAAGAAAAGTAAAATATTTTATAAATTACAATTTTTCAAAGACTAGATTTAATCTTTTGCCTCTCTCTGACATCTAAATGGCAAATGGAAAAGACGAGATAGCAATATCTAAGGGAGATTCTATATCTAATCCCTCTAGTGTACATGAAGGCAGTTGTCAGTAACATGACAATTAACCAGAAACTTGGGAAAACTTTTTGTTTTGCTGTCATCCAATTCACTGAAGTGCCTTATTCCTCACAAAGAAAACTTTCAGGCAATCCCTTGTATCAATGTCCTACCTCGTCTACACCTCAATATATAGGAAACAGATATCCAGGATTATGATCCCAAAATACTGAAACAGGACAGCAAATATTTATTGAGTGCATAGTTTTTGTAAGGCAGTTATTAAAGCAGAGAAATATACTACTGATAACTTCCTGATAGAATTTTTACAAGTACTGAATTGTAAAAATTTCTCTATAACTAACATTTTATCTAAAGAGTAACCAGTTCAAGGCCACTCAACTAGTCACCACGATTATACCAGTAATATTTTATGGTTTTGTAGTGCTTTTATGTGTATTATTTCACTTGACCTTCAGAATTTTATTTAACATTCATCATTTGCTCAGACATTCACCTGGTATTTGAAAGCCCCCCGGATAAGCAAGATGTAGTCATCTCCTCAGAACCCATAACTCAGGCAGAGGTCAGGACAAACTGGCAGGAAATTTAAAATGCAAACGCGCCGAGTGAAGAGAAAACAGACTACATCAATCAGGACTAACCTTTAGGTCTCCTACTTTCTCCCCACCTCTTTTCATAGCAACCAGGGATTTAATTGCGCCCTGCATGGACTTGGGAGCTGTTCTCTTTAGACTTCAAATCCCTTTTACGCGCATCATTTCAGAAGAGTGCGGCAGCACTTGAGGCTGCAGAAATCACCGCCCCTACCACCCTGGGTTTCCGCCTACCTTGGACGCTTCCCCAACTCCCACCGGCACCACACCTGCAGCCCTCCTGTCAGCTCCAGCCTCACGCCCGAGCGCCGCCATTTTGGCGACTCACGTGACTAGTGGTGGGCGGGGACCCAGAACTCCCGGGGCGGGAAGTGGTGCGGGCTCACGCCTCTAGCCCTCATCCCTGGCCCGCCCCGACCCAGTCAAAAGCCGCGCCCTCCATCCTGGCTGTGATTGGGCCCGGCGTCCAGAAACGGGAGCCGCTCATTGGCTTCCAGGAGGTCCAGACTCCCATGGGCCCGCCCCCCTGCCAGGCCCGTATTCCCTTCTCTTTAATTTGTTACCGTAGCTCCCTCTTCTCGCCTCCTGAGGGGAACGTGGGGCGGTCCGAGCGCAGGGATGTCGCTGCGCGTTTTCCTCTCCTCAGGGTACCTCCGTTAGCTGGGGCCGAGCTGCCCAGCCCCTTTCATTCCTTCAGGGTGCTTGCCCCTCTGGTATGGCCCGTGTGTTAAGGCTCCGGCTTCTCGGGCACCTCCTCCCTAGAGCCCCCAACCGGCTGCTAGAGCAGCCCCGACTAGCCTCCTCCCCTCACAGCCGTCAGACTCCCCTTCTCAGTCTTTAGTCCCCTCATATTCTATCCTTTCTCCTCGCTTGGAAAGAGACCGGAGAGAATTTTGCCCCCCACCTCCCCGAGAAGACCCCCTTACCAGCCGGTGTTTCGGGTTGGGGGGGCCCAGCGAGGACGCCTTGCGCCCTTTTCTGCGCGTTCAGTGCCCAGCAGTATCTCCCAGACCAGCACCCCCCGACCCTCCGGTCTCCATGTCTTAGAGAAGCCAAAATCGAGAGTTATATAATTTCTAGTGCTGCTGTTTCTCCTGCCTGAGGAAACACTTCATCGCGTGGAGGGTGCAGGACATTTCTGTGCTCTTCTATATAAGAACGGGGTGTGGGCAGGGGTGGCCGGCGGTAGCAGAGAGATTTGTTTTTTCTGCAAAAGGAAGGTGGGTAGTTTGGAGAAAGACTGAGGGAAAAAGGGTGGATGTGGAAGCCAAGCGGCCGAACTCTCTCATTTAGGAAACCGCGAACTGTTTGCACAGCTTATGCTCACATGCCTAATACTACTACAGCGTCTCAGAAAACACCTTTGGGGGAAGGTTTGACTTGTCTCGAAGAGTCTCAGTGTTTTTCCTCGACGGATAGGGAGCTGCTTGGATGCGAAGAGACGGCATGATGTGAATGACTCCAATGTGAAGAAATCTTCGCCAACTCATCCTGCATCAAGTGCCCATTGAGTAGCACTGTCACTTTAATGTCTCCATGCCAGGGGATTGCTTTCCTTCTTTTCAATCCTCTCGGTTAATACGTGGGAGGATCAGAATCAGAGGGGGCATTAAGGATCAAGCCTGAGGGGCTTGGAGAGCACAGAAGAAAAAAAAATGAAAGTGACAGCAAGCTGGATCCTGTCTTACTGAGGGGGTGAGATCGGAACTTCTGGTCCAGTGAATAGAAAGGGGCCTTTCAGTCTGTTCTGCCCCAGAAAACTGTCCAAACTCACCCACCTTTTTAGAGACTAGAGTCAAAGAGGTTTTTAAAAGTATTTTTTGGGGGTGTGGGTTTTAAATTTTTCTCTAAAGAATTGAGGGTTTTTAACATCAACCAGTTCATCTTTGAATTTGATCATGTATTGAGTAATGAGACAGCTGTGTAAATTTGGTTTGTGCCTTAATTGAGTTAGTCATCGAACTCCAAAAATGCTGCTGCCTGAAGAGGAGTTTTAATAATGTTTTCTATGCTTACAATAATTTTCTTTTTAAAAAGAATAAATGTTTTATAAACATTGAAAAACTCAAAAGCTATTTTTCTTTAAACTCCGTGGGCACTGTCAAAGTTGGTGGAAAAAATACATCATTTTTTCTTTATTTGAAAGAGAAGACAGCCTGGATTTCAAACAGTGAAGTGGTTTGCAACAGTTACCTGGCTCTTGGCCTCCATCCAGGTGGATCAAGTTGAGACCTGAAAAGAGATCTTGAATCCTGTGTCAGTGGAAAGACCCAAGAATGCCAGTCAAGAAGAAAGGTGGGCTATGAGGCTTTCTATATATGTTTCTCCTTTTTCTTGGTTCTGCTATTTGCAGTTTAAATTGTAGTCCATTTGAGAGTAGAATTTTGCTTGGGATGTAGTTGTTGTAATGATGTCTTTTCTGTGGTACATCATTCAGTAATATTATTTTACTAAATGAAAACCAAGTAGGACTGTTGTATTTAATTATAGACATTTATGGTTTCCTAAATCAGGTGGTATAAATCACCATTTGTAATCAGCGTAAATTTGATACCACATATTTGGGATTTTCTTTAGCTTGCTTTCTTAGCTTGTTAAAGGTTACTTTTACAGTCTTTAAAAAAGAAACCTGTACAGTGCAGCTCTTCCTCATGGATTTAATATTTATCAAGCAAATTACATAGTTGTAAAAGATAAAGTTGTTTGTAGTGAATGCAATTATAGATTTATTATTTATCTTTTATTAAAAATAGCTTTCATGTTTGGGTTTACTCTAGTGGAAACTTCACTTTTGTGATAAAGCACCACTTTGGTAACTGTTGTGCTTTTCCAGATGTATACATTATCCAGTAACATGATTGGCAAATTCTGCAAGTGAGGTAAACGCCTCACTCCCCACCCCCACTGATCAAGATCTGGAAGGTTCCTGAAGTATAGTTTATTATAGGTCACACCTTGGGAGTCACTTTAGCCTAGATCTACCCCAGGTGAGCCTTGTTCACCTAAGGATCCTAGAGAAGCTGGTGTTTTTTGTTTTTTGACATTTTATAGAAGACCAGATCAACTATAAAGGAGTTTTTAAAAGAGTTTTAAACTAAAATGTGTATCAATACCCTTGAACTCTACTGTAGTGGACTAGTATAGATCCAAATGTTGACCGTTTACGTGAGTTGCTACAGTCTGAAACTAAAGCTTAGTGTGAAGGTTAAGGTGCAACCTAGCTCTGCATGATGTTTAATCCTACCTGTGGATTTGGAAGGTGTATTGAGGAAACTTATAATCAGTGAGATTCTTTATCCAGCTGCTGTCTGTAGAGAAGGACAATGATATACAAAACCTCTGAAACACCTAGAAATGTCCCTTTGTATGCTGGAATTTAAGACTGGGCTTGTTTCCTCTCCTGCTCTCCTCCATAATATCACTGAGAGAAGTAAACTCTCCTTGAGATTTTGGAGCGACACCTGTCCAGACCTGACACAATTGGTTTATTTGGAACAAAAATGATTTGGGGGAATGTAGCCAATAAAGGATACGTCTCTTTGACTTATTTAGCTTGAGGTGTATTTTTATTCTTTCTACCATTTATTGTGCTCTAGTTAGTGTCCCTTTTGGACTTAAACTAGTAAGTGAATTAAACACATTGTGTGTGTGTGTGTGTGTATGTATGTATGTATGAGACGGAGACAGAAGAGGAAGAGAGGAAAGGGAGAGAGAGAGAGGGTTAAAAAGGTATCTGGGAAGGAGGAGGAAAGGCATTGATGTTCTAGATATAACTTAACTAAGGGTGAACTTAAGATGTCTAAACTCAACAGACTGAGATTTTTACAAAAGTTCCTACCTTTAAAGAAAGTTACAAAAATTGCCGATACATTATTGAAAACCATACTTTATGAGAAATAATTTATTTCCTTCCCTGCTTCCTTCCTTCCTCTTCTTTCCTCCCTCCTTCCTCTTCTCTTATTCTTTACCAGTGGATTGATTGTAGTGGGTCAAATTTTTTAAGGAATCAACAAGTTCTAATTAGCAAAGTATAAAATTCTAATTAACAAGTACATATTTGGATATTACTAAAGTATATGCATTATGTAATTTACTTCATGAACTAATCTAGAGAAACAGCTTATCTTTTAAAAAATCTCTTAAAACTGTTAGTATTAAGATATATATTTTAAAATATTATAGACAACTAACCAAACAAGTTATGACATGTACATTATATTTTTAATTAGCTAAGCTTACTGTCTGTACTGTTTCTATAAGTAAAACAAATACTTTGAAGTATAACCTAGATTTATTCTGCAGAGAGCACAGTCCTCTATCATCCTGAGTCTTTTCTCTTTCTTTCTTTTTAATATTTGTGCTGCTTCTTTCGTATTTTTTTTTTTTTTTTTTTTTTTTTTGCGGTACGTGGGCCTCTCACTGTTGTGGCCTCTCCCGTTGCGGAGCACAGGCTCCGGACCAGCGGCCATGGCTCATGGGCCCAGCCGCTCCGCGGCATATGGGATCTTCCCGGACCGGGGCATGAACCCGCGTCCCCTGCATTGGCAGGCGGACTCTAAACCACTGCGCCACCAGGGAAGCCCTCTTTTGTATTTTTTAAAAATTTATTTATTTATTTTTGGCTACGTTGGGTCTTCGTTGCTGCGCGTGGGCTTTCTCTAGTTGCGGCGAGTGGGGGCTACTCTCCGTTGCGGTGCACGGGCTTCTCATTGTGGTGGCTTCTCTTGTGGTGGAGCGTGGCCTCTAGGCTCGCAGGCTTCCGTAGTTGTGGCTCGTGAGCTCAGTAGTTGCTGCTCACGGGCTCTAGAGCGCAGGCTCAGTAGTTGTGGTGTACGGGCTTAGTTGCTCCATGGCATATGGTATCTTCCTAGACCAGGGCTTGAACCTGTGTCCCCTACATTGGCAGTCGGATTCTTAACCACTGTGCTAACGGGCCCTCTTTTTTCTTTCTTCATTGTTGCATGTGGTAGATAGGATGGAAGCTAGGCTTTATGTAATTTTAAACAATAACTATCCTCATAGAGCCAAGTGTTTATTCATTGTTGAATATATTCTTAATACAATAAGAAATTTTCATAAGACATATTTCTCACTTGTTATATATTTTGTATGTTATTGTAAAAGTAGAGAGTAGTTTCTCTGATTGGTAACACGCAAGCATGGTAGGAAGTGGGAATGAGTGTGACATCTGAGTACCTTTTTTTTTTTTTTTGCTGCACTTCACGGCATGCAGAATCTTACTTTCCTGAATAGAGATGGAACCCGGGCCCGCTGCAGTGGAAGCACAGAGTTGTAACCACTGGACCACTGGGAAAGTTCCCTAAGTACATTTTTAGGTGCTATTCTTGATTGTTCTTAGGTAAGCCAAAACTGCTATATTCAGTGCTATTTTGCTTTATGACATTACTTCCTACCTCTTCTACTTCACTCTCTTCACATTTTTATAGATCTCAGTTTTATCAACAGAACACTCATCATTTCTTCTTCAGAGATATTTTTCTCCCAACAGTCGCTTTTCATTCAGGATTCTCTTTTCTACAGTTGTAACTTGATTTGCTCCCAACTGAGCATTTATGATATCTTTGACCTGTTTTAAATTCTGAAAATTCAGGGCCAGTCCAAGATAAGTTGTATCAGCATTCTCTGTTATGATGCAAGGTCATGATGTATAGTAAGGGGCTATTTCAACAGACTTGTGAATTGATCTGATTTCATGTTGGATTAATGCAAGAAATTAAAGTTAATGATAGTTGTGTTCTCCCCTGTGGTTTTTGCAGAAAGTTGCTGTTTTAGGGATAAAATATACTTCAACAGAATTTTTTAGTACATTGCAGTTTCTTTATTGAGCAGTTTTTTCTCTTTATTGTCATTAAATATGTGAAAAAATCAATGCTTTTAATACTTTGAGGTTGATGCTTATTTCATTTGTGTTTTAAAAAAATTGTCCTATTCTGCTCTTCTTTTAAATTGGTATAGAAGTCTATCTGATGTAATTTACACGACACTTTATTTCCTTTGAATTCTTCTGTTGCAACTATTTTTAGCCACATAATAGAGTATGTATACCATGTACTGAAACTTAAACACTCTTATTTTCATAATTCACATGTTTTGACATTGTTCTTTTTAAAGGAAGTTGAAGAATGTTGTGTGATTAGAATCCCAAGACATGATGTTGCCATGTATCTTATGGACATTTGTGAAATTGGGATTGTTGTTTCCTGGGTTTACACTCTTTCCTTTTGGTTGACTGTATACTTCATAAAAGTGTCATTTCTGTTTTTCTTTTTTTCCCCACTCTCTGGAAGGGAACTTATAACTCTTATGTTTAATTTTTCCTCATTTAAAAATTTCTTTCATTATCTATTTCCTGCACTTTGTGGCTTACCTTCTTTTTTGTAGGATCTCACTAGTTTATATTTGCCTTTCATTATCTAAGCATCAGAGCATACTCTCTATCTCTAGCTTTTCTTCAATTACTAAATTTTTTTTCAGGTTCTTTAAAGGGGAAAATAGGTACCTAAATTTATTGATTACACCTGAGTAGCTATTTTATCCCTTCTGTACGTACTTCACCAAGTTTTTGTTTGAACTTTTGTGTTTGCTGTACCAGGATTACATTCAGATGCTTTTTCAATTTCAAAAAACTTTATGCTTTTTCTTTTTCCGAGCCAGTAGAACTCAAAAGAGTTAAGCCCTGGAGACGGATGGGAAAAGGCAGGTTTCAAACTTTTGTAATTTCTGTAAGTCAAAGTACGATAACTTACTGAAGATATTTTTAGATTTAAAATCCCTCAAAAGGGACATCTTGACCTTGGTTGAGAGAATTGTTAAAAATCATGACACCACAGATTTTTTTATTTTTAATTTAATTTAATTTATTTTTAGATACAGCAGGTTCTTATTAGTTATCTATTTTATACATATTAGTGTATACACGTCAATCCCAATCTCCCAATTCATCACACCACCACCGCCCCCAC
>NW_020175049.1:2279001-2304915 GCF_003031525.2 Neophocaena asiaeorientalis asiaeorientalis
CCCCGCCCCCAGCCACTTTCCCCCCTTGGTGTCCATATGTTTGTTCTCTACATCAAGCCACAGATCCTTGATGTTGGAAAATACTCATCAATCAGGAGGCATAAAGAGAGAACATTCTGAAGAGAGAAATAGAAGAATACTCTGTATTCAACTACTGATTAGGAGTATGTTATGAAGCAAACAATAGGCATAGTGTTAAAATTATCTGTTATTTGAATTTATTTTACAGTTTTTATGTATTGGGAATGTTGCAAATGATATGCTAATGAATTGACACCATAAAATATTTGAACTGTTAGGTTTTTTGGGAAACTGCCCAAGTGCTCCATTCATGATAGAATATTTGATCTTTCCTTTAGGCCTATGATTGGTTACATCTTTGGGTGGAAGAGTCTAGTCAGTGAGAAGATGTACACAAAATATTGGATTTTTAAAACATCAAATTAAGACATTCAATTCATTTATGCCTTTGCCAATCAATCAATTAATCCATCACTCTTTTATAACAATACATTCAGTAAACTATAAGAATGCTCTTCTTTCTTAATTATATACTCTCATTATATGCTTTTATTTCTTAATATTTATTGTGTAACCATGTCAGTGATGATAGAATATTTTTGAGTATAATGCTGAGATGTATAAAATCTTTTTATTTTTTATTTTTAACTGGAGCAAGAGCACTTGTACCCCAGCTATAATTCCTGCTCAGGAGTTTGTAGCAGTCAAGGCACGAGGGCTCTGTATCCTCAATGTAGGTTGCTTTGTCAGCAAAGGATCATGAGTTTTACCCAGTCTCTTCTGTCCAGTCAGTCATTCCAAATTCCAAGTAGTAAGCTTTCTGCATAGGTTCAGTTTTTAGTGAGTTTTTCAAAGCTATTTCAAGAATTATGGCCAAATCGCCTCTATTATGAAACAATTCTCCTGACCTCATTTGTTTTAGGATTTAAAATCAAGAGGAAATGATATAAAGTAGAAAATCCTATGAAAATGAATTAAGTTAAATCTTTCAAAGATTATGAGTAAGATTATGTATCCCATTGCTGCTGATGACACATCTTGCCAGCCATTAGGGCCCTAATTCTGTTAGAGTAAGACTCTGAGGCTTCTGTAGGGGGCCTATCATTTTGGAGAGTTGTGACATCTTTATCATTGAAAGTGTGGTGAGACTTGAAATAAACCTGTTAGGTTCTGTACTATTTAAAATACCTTATAGGTAATAAACTATAAATTATTTTAAAAGGTAAATTTGGGTATGTATTTAAGGAAATAGCTTTCCTTCTATTTATTTATTCCATCATTTATCCATTCAACAAAGATTTATTGAGTGCCTGCTATGTACCAGGCACTGTGCTAGGTGCATGTTTTACAGTGGCAAATGATATTCGGTGTCTGCCTTTATGATGCTTAAAATTTATTAGGGAGACAGATACGGACACAGGCAATTTCACTGTGTATATTGGGATTAACATCGTGTCATGTTCATTTCTTTGCATCATGTCCCTGTAATCCTCAATAGCAGTGATATTGTGGGAAAAACCTAGACCAGTAGTCAGAAGACCTGGCTTCTAGGAGAAGGGACAAGCTCTGATAATCACTGAGCTGGACTCTCAGTCTATAAATTTAGGTGTGTAAGAAATATCCATTTATTTTCTATAGTTCAACTTTATTTTTGACTCTTAATTACTAAGTTGTGGGCAGAATCACTCCAATCCTTTTTGAGTTTTTTCCTACTTCCGTGGGGTTATGGTAGGGTTCCATCTGGAATGGGGGTATACTCTGGTCATTGATCATCTATATACAACAGTTTACCCCTGAGGCATGAGTTGTTGTGTCTAGATGATTCTTTCTGGTCTGGCAACAATTGCTGCTTCTAAGACATGTATTTAAATGTTTTTTTCCCAGAATTTCTGCATTTCTGTTTGCCTAGCTGCATAATGATGCTTTTCCTCTCTGGGGTCTTTCAGCCTTTCAGGCAATGCTGCCAGGAAACAGAGCCTAGATACCTGCTGCCTTGGGACCTGAAATCTTCTCTTATTTTTCAACTGAGAAAATCTCTTTAGACTGGGGAGGGGCTAGGAGATGTCCCCCTCTCTAAATGTACCTGAGAATCTCTCTTTCATCTCTGAAACAAACATTTCTGTTATTTGGAGGGTTTAGGCTTTTGGAAAGCAACACTGGGATAACTTTAAAATCCAGTCGGTTTTCTGTCCTGGTACATACCTCCCCTGAGGCAATAAAGTACAAAACCAGTTACCAGCTTGAATGAGAAGAAAGGAAATGGGAACATTTAGGGAGAGAAGAAATTAACATCTCAAAGTGCCAGCCTCGCACAGGTACTTCTTCACATGCCTTCTTATGATAATGCCACCAGGTGACCTTGTGAAAATCATATCATCTTTCTGAACCTCAGTTTCCTTTTCTAAAAGGGGTTTAATACTCCCCCCATATATGTTATTTCTTTTCCCCATCAAATAAGATAATATATATTAACTTCACTTTTATAAAGTTAGTGATAGAATTAGGACAGGAAGCTCATCCAATGTTCTTTCTACTGTATGAGTAAGGTATTCTTTGAACAAATGAATGGCATCATGGTGCAGTGGAGGAGAGTCCTGGGACGGAATCCTGTCTTTACCACTAGCTGAATAAGTTATCTAAAGAAGATCAACAGACCGAGCTTCAAATTCCTCATCTTAAGACATGACTGCACTAATAATACTCAACTCTTAGGATTACTGAGACAAAGAAAAATATCTAGCCCATGTGGAAATTATTTTAGGAATAGGAAAGTGCTATACAAATGCTTATCAGAATACTTTCTTTCTTTCTTTTTTTTTTTGGTCCGAGGAAGAGGAAAGTTGTGTTCAGAGGAAAGTTGTCTCCTTCCATCAGTTGTCTGGGTCCAGCTCCCTGGACAGCTTCTGGAGTTAGCCTACCCAGATGTGGCAAGTACACATCTGGTTACAGAAAGGAAATGCCACACTGCTTTTTTTTTTAGGATAGAATAATGTTTCTTATGAGTATTTCTTCTCTTTCAATGTTGCTAAAGTAATCTGTAAACCATCCAATATTTACAAAATAATTGCAGTCTTTAGATCTGCTTTAAGTCTGGCCATACATTTTCTCCACAATTTAAATTCCAAGTTTTACTATTTTTTCATTTTCTTTTTCTAGTTTGTTACAACTAGAATAAGGCGTATTTCAGTATTCAGCTGAAGATGCAAATTACTATCTTCTTTCTTTCTATTTATTACTATTTAACCTTGTACTTTTCCCATTGTTCTCTTCAAGAATTCTGTAGAAATTCTGAAAGCATGACTTATCTGAAAGGTAGTAATATAAATTCACCATTTCATATTAATATATTTTTGTGTCAGTAGGGCAAATAGCCTTATCAACAGGTGTTTGTTGAAGTATATTTTAAAAATTTTTGGGGGAAGCGGCGGGCTGGAAGTATAGTATAATTGCTAAGGACAATTAAAGAAAAAAGAAACACTGATCCTTTCCCAATAAGTTACGTTTCAATATGGCATAATACTTGAAAGTATGGGCTTTGGTGCCAGATAGACCATGGTTTATACCCTGGTTCCAACACTGGTTGTGTAGCCTTGGGCAAGTTATTTCATTTCTCTCAGTTTGTTTCCTCATTTGCAAAATGTGTATAGTAGTATTTCTTGGGGTTCTTGTGAAAATTATATAAGGTGATCTCTGCAGAATGCTTAGCATTGCTCAAAAAATACCAGCTAATTTTATTAGTAATAAAATGACACCTTTGTTGTATCACC
The DNA here is from genome assembly GCF_003031525.2 of Neophocaena asiaeorientalis asiaeorientalis. NCBI lineage: Eukaryota > Metazoa > Chordata > Mammalia > Artiodactyla > Phocoenidae > Neophocaena > Neophocaena asiaeorientalis. Next base: position 2,282,790 of record NW_020175049.1, read on the forward strand.
TTGAACTGTATATTTTAATATTAAAAAAACTTCTTTTTAAGGACCTGGTACGAGGATAACTTTTCTGTTGGCATTCATCATTTTATTATTTTCATATGAATATCTTAATTTACAAAATAAGAACAATAATGTCAATGATAAGAATTAAGCACATATAAGTACTTCCTAATAAAATATTTTTATTTGCTAGTCATAATGTCTTATATTGTAAATAATCAAAAACTGTTCAATGTTGCATATATTCATTTGAAATGGCGTGAGAGAGGGAAAAACTCTAATCATTTTTGTTTCTTTCAATTGATATATATCACACCGTAGTTAGGATGATCTTTCTAAAACTTTAAAAAATGGTCATGCTCATCTTTATTAAAAAATCTTCCATGGCTGGTTATTCCTCCTTCAGTATAAGGCCAAACATAGCATAGTCTGTATGGCATCAATTTACTTCTCTGTTCTCACGACCCCTGGTACCTCATCATAGCATGATCCCACTCTATTTTAATCTTTTACTTTGTTTAAATTTTCTATTTAATTATCTTTACTTTCAGACAAAAGAAACCCCTAAGACGGTAGAATATTTATCTTGTTCAGTGTTGAGTTCCCTGTCTAGAGCATAGTAAGATAAATACTTGATTAATGAATCAAAGAACTTTTTATCTTTATCAGGTTTTAAAGGTAGGACCATTTTAATTTATATGTTATAAATATAATTTTTATAGTAATAAACACATGTAAAAATAAGAGTTTCAACATATAACCCTAGATTCTAAAATTCAGTGATAAAATTATGTGTGATTGGTCAAGTTTTATTTTTTTTCCATAGAAATATGCTCAACTCTGTTTCTGGAGCATTAAGGGTGGTACTGTGGAGAAAACACTATGCTTGAAATCAAAAGCTTTAGGATTAAGCTCCAGATCTGTTATTCAGTAGTTCTGTGATTGGACAAGCCACTGTGAATTTCAGTTTCACGTAAAATAGGCAATATGACTTATCAGGGGTGGGAATCAGATCAGATAATGCACGTGAAAGTTCTTTCTAAACTAAAAATGTTACATAAATTTATTTAAAGGAATTTCAGTATTCTAAATGATTTGTGTATTTAGTTTACCCTTTCCTCTATTACACTTTGATCTTGGTTTTCTGAACAATACCATCACATGTTCTATAATTCTTCCTTTTATTTTTAGTTGTGGCAAATAATTTTATGTTATCCTTTCCCTCTTTCTAAAATTTCATTTGTTAGCAGTATTGCCGTTTGCTGTTTCAAATTTGGATCACCTGTCCCAAATTATTTGTAACTTTTTGGTAATGCTATTCTTAAACCAAATACAAAAGAGTTGAAGCTTAATTAACAGACACATGATTACTTATAATTCCAGTTATGTAACATTCACTATATCCTTTGGATTGCATATTTCATGCAAAAATTTTTTATTTAAAAAAATGATTTCTGGACTTCCCTGGCAGTCCAGTGGTTAAGACTCCACACTTACAATGCAGGGGGTGGAGATTCGATCCCTGATCAAGAAACTAAGATCCCACGTGCCACACGGCACAGCCAAAAAAAATAAATAAATTAAAAACTAAGGGGAAATTAAAAAAAAAAAGATTTCCCTCCTGTTTCCTCCTGTACGTGCCTTCAGGTATTACAAATTTAGTTTCATCCTTTCAATAGACTCAGGAGTCGTATGAACAGATTTCCTTTAACAAAGAAAATATGAAAATTGAGGCCATTGTATTGGCAATTCAGGTGAAAAAAATCTCCACTTATACTTGGTTTAATTTGAACATCAATTAAAGTATTCATCCTGACTTACTTGGATGATTATCTCAACTTTCCACTTTATTCAAGTAGTCAACATCTGGCTAGGGATCTTTGACTTGTATAACAAGATCCTTGTCATCTTTTTTTTTTTTTTTTTTGCTTAATTTATCATCTTTGTATAGGTATCTAGTTTTAGATTACCTTTGAATTCAAGCTTTCATTAATCAGAAATAAGAATTTAATCAGAAATGGAGTTGACACTATGTAGTGATCATTATTAATAATCAAAAGAAGCGTAAAAGGGCAGCCAGAATTCCAGCATTAGATGCTGGCATGCAAAAGCCTAAGTTGTCTAAGATAGACTTGACCGTATTTAACCATTTGTTTTTTCTTATATTCTACCATCTTGTTTTATGTGTCAGATTTTTCTCATACAGAGATGAGAGGCATAATAAGCTCTGCTGGTTTAGAGAACATCTAGCTGCTTTGAATCAATACAGTGTCTTCCCCGGGTAGTCACTCAATAAATATATGTTGAACGAATTAGTGAAAGTCCCCTTATATAGCAAATTATATTTGTTGATGTGATTATGGGAATGCTATTGATACATTTTTGGGAATTGCCATTCACAGGAAAAAAATCTCAGAATAAGTGAGTACCTATAAAATTATATCTTTTTCACAGAGGAAAAAGAATTATAATTGTAAAGAAAAAAGAAAAGATTCCTGGTACTTAGACTTTTAAAAATTATCTGTTTAACAAATGAAAGAATGAGAAAGGCTAAAGCTTGAAGCACTATAGATAATCAGATAACTAGCGCCCAAAGATACATATGAGAACTGAGAGAGGTATACTATAATTATGACATTGTTGATTATTTACATTAGTGGTTAGGAATGCATTTAGAAGCTCAGGTATAGTAAGCCACTCTCTTTTCAGGGAAACAGCTGATTGTTTAATTGTTGACAAAATGGGGATTCAAATATTTGTCCCTGATTCAAAGAGTTGTTAAAAATATATCAGGTAAAGTTTGAAAGCATTTTTAAAAATTAAAGGTTTATACACATGTACTAGCATATGTTTATAACACCATCTTTTGTTAATATATGTCTTATTTTAAAATTGGAGACAGCTCCTGTGCATCCATATTCATTTTTATATTTCTATCCTTCTTAGGTAAAAAAAGAACTAATTACACAATGTCCTTCTCCATGCATTACTGCTTATTGAAATTCTCCCTTATTTTAAGGGAGTAAACTATATTATATAGGAGCATGAGAGAAGGCCTCATTGATAAGGTGACATATGAGCAGAGATGTGAAAGAAGTGAAGTAGTAAGCTTCATGGATATTTGAAGGAAGAATGTCTAGGCAGAAAGGCAAGTGTAGAGTCCCTGTGGTAGGAGGGTTCTTGATGTATTTGAGAAAGAGCAGAGACCACTGTGGTTGGAGTAGACTGAGCAAAAGGAGAGGTGTAAAAGCTGAAATTGAAGAGGTAGGCTTTTGTCGAGTGAGATGGGGAGTCACTGGAGGGTTTGAGTTGAGGAGTGATCCTATCTGACTTCTGACTTAAAAACATCTTCCTGGCTGCTGTGTTTAGAAAAGACTGTAGGAGGAAAAAAGTGACATCATGTAGACTTGTAAGAGGTTATTTCATTAATGCAGGAGATAGATGATGGTCTGGACCAGGGTAGTAGCACTGGAGGTGGTGAGAAGTGATGGGATTCTGTATGTAATTTGATGTTAGAGCCAACAGGATTTATTGACGGATTCGATGTAGAGAGAGAGCTAGAGAAGAATGAATGACGACTCCAGTGATTTCTGGCCTGAACAGCTGGAAGGATGAGAGATGGAGAACGTTGCAGGGCAAGCAGATTGGGGTGGTGGATAAGATCTGGAGTTCAGCTTTGACAAGTTAAAGTTTGACATTTTCTTTTTTACCTGGAGAACTGGTTTGTTAAACATTTACCAGCATTCACTGCTTGGAAGCCTAGTGAAGAAAATGTTTCAGGAGTGCAACAGTATCAAATGTTGCTGATGGGTCAAGTGAGATGACTGAGAATTGACCACTGGATTTAGTAGGATGGAGATAATAGGTAACCTTGACAAGAGCAGTTTTAGTGGAATTACTGGAAAGAAAAGTCTGATTAGGGTAGTCTCAAGAAAGAATGAAGGGAAATTTAAAGGAGTTTTGCTCTAGAGGGGAACAGAGAAATGGGGACTATAGTTAGTTGGAGAGGAATGAGGCATAAAGGAAAGTTATTAAAAATCACTGATAATACAGTTGATTTGTATGCTGAAGGGAGTGATTGAATGGAGAGGAAAACAGTTGATGATGAAGCAATGTCCTCAAGTAGGCAAAAGAGACTAGGCTCAGGTGCTCAAGTAGAGGGGTTGGCCTTAGAGAGAAACACAAATATTTTATCCATAGTAACAGGAGGGAAGGCAGAATATAGGGGTGCAGTTACAAATAAGTCAGTATATGTTATGTTAGGAGCTTGTGGAAGTTCTCTTATGATTTTCCATAAAATAGCGTGATCATCTGCTGAGAATGGCTGTGGGGGAGAAGAGCTGGGAGGTTTGGGAGAAAGATATGAAATAAAGTACTCAATAAATATGAATTATTGTTATAATTGGTATTTGTGAAAGTGGTAGATTTGAAGGGGGAAAGGCTTTTAAAATTCAAAGACAATTAATTGTCTTTGTAGTAATGATTGTGGGTAATCACTTCACAATATATACGTATTATCAAAACTTCCTGTTGTACACCTTAAACATATACAATTTTTATTTGTTAATCATACCTCAGTAAAGCTGGAAGAAAAAAGAATGAATCTCAAAGCATGGAAATTTTGATGAATATCCATCATATGATTTGAAAATATAAGGTAACAGGAGAAGAGCTCTGGTCAGATGGAGAAGTGCCAGGAATACCAAAAGAGACTTTTGAAGGAAGTAACATTGACTCTAAGTAAAACTCTTACTCATGACAGAATCTGGGCAAAGGATGAAATTGTGGAAAACCAATGATAATTCCAGTCGTCTTTCATCCCAAATGATACCCATAAGAAACCCTTTTCATAATGTGCCTTATAAGTTTGTATATTGTTAGTTCCTCGGATAAGAATTCCTCAGAGAGAACAAATAAAGATATATATATATAATCATAAAAAGGAAAATTATCAATGTAATATTTAAAACTTTGGTCTGAACTTTGTTGCCATTTTCTCCAGAAGCTTTCCAGACATAATTTTATAAAACACAAGTTGATGATGAAAGCAGTTGTTTACTGGTTAAGATGAGTCTTGCCTTATCTCATAATGCATTTCAGGTCTGAGTAAATCAGTTACTGTATTTTGTATTCTTGGTGTACATAATTATTATTAGTTAAAAATATGTGACTTGACATTCTCCAAATAGATCTTCATATTGGAACAACGAAATTGAATCTTCTCACTTCCAAAAAAAAAAAAAAAAGACAATTTTCACCTACTACACACAAAGACACTGTCACTTTGGTGACTTTTTCAAGGATATTTTGTCTTGCGGGCAGCGAAGACATGTAATCAAGAGCCATGATATAACAGTATGTATTAAGAATGCCTGCAGTATTTGTGTAGGCAAAATGGTTTGGAAGAAGGGTGACAGTGATTAATTTTAACTGTCAGCGATGGCTTTATGGAATAGAGAGCATTTGAGTTAGGTCTAAATTAAGGGAAGATAGGTTTTCAGTTGACTTGATTACTTTCTATGCATTTGACATTGTATTAAGTATTGTGTAATTTAATCCTGCTACCTGTGAGGAAACTGAAGCTCAGAGAAGTTAAGTAATTTGAGGGTCACACACAGCTAGTAAGTAGGTTTCAGACCCAGATCTAGCTGACAATAAACACTTTCCAATATAGCACACTGATTCAAGGTAGGGAATTGGGGTATGGGGGAGGATATTCCAATACAGGGGGCAGGAAGAGCAAAGAAAAGTGCAGAGGTGAGAAAAAGAGAAAGTGTGTGTGTGTGTGTGTGTGTGTGTTTTGGGAAGTGGAGAGGAGAAGTGAGTAATCCAATGTGACTTGGGCACTGTGTGTGTATGTGTGGAGGGGGTAGAATAATATATAGTGGGAAATAAGGCTAAATATATAACTTGTAAACAGATCATGGGACGGAGGCCTCAAAGGTTGTGTTAAGGAATCTGGATACTCTCTGGTAGGAAGTCACCAATTTTAAGATAATTTTTTCTGACAAGAGAGAGTCTCATCTACTATGTGAATATCAATTGGTCAGCATTTCATTCGGACCTTTCTTTTGTTTCATAGTTGCAGATTCTTTTGGAAGACAACAGAAATAAAAGTGGGTTCTTAAAATTGAGTTCATTGTAATTATCAATTTTAAGATAGTTTATGGAATTCATGATTAGTTTATTAAATTATTTTGTCATGAAATTAGGAATATAACTATAGAATAGTTTAATGTTAGCTTATTATTTTTCTAAGACCATAAGATAGAATTTTAAAATCATGTTTTTCAGATACTGACCGAGCTTTATCATTACTGGAAGAATACTGCAAAAAATTAAGGAAACCAGAGGAGCAACAGTTGAAAAACGCTGTTAAAAAGGTGATGGGTATCTTTAAGAGCAACTTATTCCAAGCTTTGCTAGGTATGTATTAAAAAATTATTTATCATCTTAATGATCAGAATTGGGCTTAAGAGTTTGAGTAATGTGGTCAGAAAACCTGATAAACAAATTTAAAACTGAAATATTTTTCTTGATATCAAGTAGAAGAAAATATTTTCCCCCCCTTTTCTTGTTTAAGGTTATCTTAAAAAAGAACTTCTATAAAATAGAAATAAAGTGTATGTTAATAAAAATAAAAATATTGAAAGAATGTTTTATATAGGAAGACAAGTTTACACAGGAAAAAACTGGAGTAGCTTATTGCAAAAAATTGAGGACAAATATGCTAAAGAAGGAAGTTTCCTTCTTCTAGACGAAGACTTCCCTAACACAAAAAGTGATGGGTCACATTCTACTCAGAAACATAGTTCTAGTTTTACTCTCTTCTTAAGACAAAAACAACTTTTTTCATCTTTCTTGCTACTCTTAAGAAATTTCATGATTCAAATTGAGAAGTTTATTTATGAAAATCTCAGTGCTTTGTCAATGCTTCATGAATCTAACTATATAATGTTTAACCTTTTGCGTATTCTTGAATTTATGGTTTATTTATGTATGTCTTTATACATACATTTTTGCATTTATGCAGATAATTTTTAATTCTTTTTTTAGAGTTAAATAAAAAATAGAAACAAATACCTCCCCTCAACAAAAGCAACCAACTAACTAAAGAATTTAAAAAAAGACTCACTCAATTACACTATAGATTTTACTGGACTTAAACAGCATATTTTAAAGAAATAATTGAATCTACTAGACGTTATTATTTTTCAGGTCTGATGGTTATTGATATAGAAACAAAAAATGTGAATTTATGGGGGTAAATCTTGAAAATACTTTATTTGTGTTTTTATTATAATGAATGTCTACACTTATTGACAAAACTATAACTTTATGGTTTGAATATAATTTAAAAAACCATTAAATTTTGAAAAATTGAGAATCAGTCTATTGAATAAAAATAGAAGTAAAAAGCTTTATAGGATTATTGCCTGTGGATTAATTTCTTTAAAATATTCTTATATGGCTGGTAAGAATTAATGACACAAATAACTATAATCATCTTAGTTGGTATTAAATAAAAGCAGCTCTAAATGGAGTCTTACAGAATTTAAATAAACTCTGTCATTAGAGAATAGTATTTTAGAGAACACTTTTAAGCAACGAATTTCTCAATTAAAAATTAATAGTTTTATCTAGTTGATAAATAGTAAAGGCTATTAACAGAATGGCAATGCCTCTAAATAGATTTGTATTATGTGCTTAGATAAGATTGGCTATGACTTTTGAGAGTTTGAGTTTTTGAGAACTTTATTTAGGAAGAATATTGTTGGATGCTTTAGAAAATTCTACTAAGGTAGTGTAACCATTTGGTAATGCAACATCATTACACGGGGAATAAAAAGAGGAATGACAAAGAGTTGTATTTTGCCATTGTTTTGAGTGAGTTGTAAATATCTTGGCAAAAAGCCTGTAGCGTAATTGGAATTTCTGTAATAAAATGAGAGGCAACAGTAATCTGTAAAAAGCTGTTACGTAAGTAATCCTGATGCCCAACTTTGAATGGATAGATTTGCTTTGGCTAGTCTTTTAAGTCATTTTGGGATAAACCAGAGTACACAGAATGGAGCAATGCTATACAACAAAACATAATTTTCTGTTGAATCCTGTTAGGTTGCTAAATATTGCTTACTAATTTATTATTATTGAATGTTTGAGTTGGTCTCACTGTGCAATTTTAAGGACACAAAAGAAGAAAAACTATGTAGCCCTGTGCATCCTGAAGGGGATTATATCTTTATAAATGGATAAGTAGGGAACCATTAATAAATAGGGCATTATTATTATTTTTTAACATCTTTATTGGAGTATAATTGCTTTACAATGGTGTGTTAGTTTCTGCTTTATAACAAAGTGAATCAGCTATAGATATACATATATCCCCATATCTCCTCCCTCTTGCATCTCCCTCCCACCCTCCCTATCCCACCCCTCTAGGTGGTCACAAAGCACTAGAGCATTAGTTATGCTCTGTATTTTGCTTTCTGCTTTGACTAACTTCCCTTCCCCATTTTTTTTTTGTTACAAGTGATGGAAGATAGTGACTTTCACCCATTGTTCTGGTATTCAGGTAGCCAGTATGTTGAAATAATGCTTTGCATGAATCTCACCTGAAGAAATAGAAGGGAATCATAGTGCAGAAAACCCAACATAAATGGATAGTAGAGTAAAATACTATTATTTCAGAATGTGCTGTAATATTTACAAGTGACCAGGAAACCAGGCCTTCTCTCTATAGATGAAAAGCATCACTTTGAAAATGAATACTATCCTCCTTTTGTGGTACTTCATCATATGCCTAAAAAAGAAAATGCAAACACGTCTTAGATAGTAAGATGGTATAATCCTTGAGGACAGAATTCTGTCTCCATAACTTTGACCATTATTATAGCGCAAAAAAGCATTTTATAAATGGGTTCTGTGATAATAGGGTGGAGGGTGATAGCAGAGGTATTGTTTTTTCATTTTTAAAATGACCTTATTTGATTATAAACATATATGCTCATTATGGAAATTTTAAAAAATAAAGTCAAAGAAGAAAAAAAAATCCAAGGGTAAAATGCACTTCTCTTATAGTAAATAGGGTGATGAACTGTTTAATTTTCTTCTTTCTTGCTTCTCTAGTCCCTGTATTCTTTGTTTTGGCTTTCCATTTACCAATAACAGAAAGTGTAAAAAAACACCTTAACTTTTAGAGCTTCCCTGGTGGTGCAGTGGTTAAGAATCCTTCTGCCAGGGTAGGGGACACGGGTTCGAGCCCTGGTCCGGGAAGATCCCACATGCCGCGGAACAACTAAGCCCGCGTGCCACAACTACTGAGTCCATGTGCCACAACTACTGAGCCCATGTGCCACAACTACTGAGCCTGTGCTCTAGAGCCCATGCTCTGCAACGAGAGAAGCCACTGCAGTGACAAACCTATGCACCGCAATGAAGAGTAGCCCCCGCTCTCTGCAACTAGAGAAAGCCCGCACGCAGCAACAAAGACCAAATGCAGCCAAAAATAAATAAATAAAATAAATAAATTAAAACAAAGAAAACAACTTAACTTTTAAAAAGTTAGTAATTAGTATTCATTAATGTACAAAAGAAGAAAAATGCCTGAAACAGCAAAGCTGCACATTTTGATGTTAGGCTTAGGGTGACATCTTGTGGTAATACTGAGGAAAATATTTTGTCCAATAGATAGTTATAGTTTTATGATGATTGCATTATTAACACTTCAGAATTTGAATATAAGTGAGTTGGAATTCCATGATATTTTATAGATTGAGTTAGATCTCTTTCATTTAGCATAGCTAAAACATTCAGACTTTCAAGGCACTCTATTAGGTTATTTACCCTTCATTTAGGTGGTGAAGGAGCAAGATGGAAATGTTTTTCTTTTTATACTTCCCTTCCAGATCTACTTTGAAATTTAAAGATATGTATTGCCACCATAATTATTTGTAAAAACCATTTAAATAATATAATGAGTTAGTTCATTTTTAGATATGTACTACAAAAGTTCTTTGCTTTTATACCTTATTGAAAATTGTCTTATTCTTTTTAAAAATTTTTTTTGAATTTTATTTATTTTTTATACAGCCGGTTCTTATTAGTTATCAATTTTATACACATCAGTGTATACGTGTCAATCCCAATCACCCAATTCATCACACCCCCACCCCCAGCCCCCCTACAGATGTTCTCTACATCTGTGTCTCAATTTCTGCCCTGCAAACCAGTTCATCTGTACCATTTTTCTAGATTACACATATATGCGTTAATATACGATATTTGTTTTTCTCTTTCTGACTTACTTCACTCTGTATGACAGTCTCTAGATCCATTCACGTCTCAACAAATGACCCAATTTCATTCCTTTTTATGATAAAAAATTGTCTTATTCTTTATTCATTACTTTTATGTACAAGTATGGACAGAACTATGTATGTATATTTAAAAGGTTTCAACCCCTTCTAAAATCTTGTTAACCTTTTTTATCTAATTTTATTTCCTCTTACTTCACTGCAGTGTTTGAGGGGGAATTTTGGGGAAAGATTTAGAAGAGAATGGGTAGTAGAGTGATAGTTTCCTTAAAAGTCTACCAGTAGCAACATCTTAGAAAAGAACTTATCCTGCTTTATGGAGGCTTGCATGTCAGACTGTGTATTAGAGTAGGATATTTTTTATCCTTATAAAGCTTAGTGTATAACCCTATGGATACTTGAAATTATTAGCAATAGGGATGATACAGTAGATATACTGCATATTAGGATTTATCACCTCCTTGTTGAAGCCTTCTACCATGTCCCTACCTGTTAGCAGCTTTAACCAGCCCTTTCATTATGTCTCTTAACATTTAGTTCATATTACTATAAGGCACTTATTACACTGACTTATGATGAACTGAATATATTTCTGGTCCCTCAGTAGAATGTGAGAAGCTTGAGAGTTGAGGTTATATCTAACTAACAGTTGTACCCCCAGTATGTGAACCTTTAATAATAATAGGCCAGCAATAAATTTTTTATTCATTTATTCAACAATTATTTAAAAAATACTTGTTATGTATTACATATTGTGCTAGGCAATAGGGATACAGCAGTAAACTTTAGAGGAGAGGATCGTCCTTGCCCTTCTGGGTAAGTGAGAGAAATCAAGTAGAGAGAAAAGAGATGTTAGGTATACAATCAGTTAATCATTTAAATATAATAGTAATAAGTATTACAAAATTGATCTGTATTGGAGTTTTATCAGATTTTAGTTTGAGTAAAAAAAAACTACATATTTTCTCAGTATAGTAATTCTAATATAATATTTTATTTCAAAATAACATCTATTTGAAAACATCATGGCTATTTTGGTCTTGATTTGTCTTTGTAATGTATAATTTTTGCCACCTGATTATAAGAAAGTCTAAGAATTTTTTATAGATTTTAGTGAAATGGTTATATAAATTTGGAACAACTTGGCTTCAGTCCTCCAAAGCAGAGGTTCTCCAAGTGTTGTTTGTGGATCAGCAGCATCAGCCTCATTGGGAATTTGGTCAGCATTGCAGATTCTTGGGCCTCACCCCAGACCTACTGAATTAGAAACCCTGGAAGCAGGGTGCAGCAAATAGTGTTGTAATAAGCCTTCCAGGTGATTCTGATGCATGCTAAAGTTTGAGAACATATGTTCTAAATGGTTAGATATTTGGCCACTCAAGGAAAGTAATATAGTATGTGAATAGTATTAATAAATTTGGGAAAATATGACAGTGACATTTCTTCATTCTTGGGTTTTATAAAGACTTGATTTGATCTTTAAGAAATCCAATGAGCCATTATCATTCTGGGATATATCTTGACTACTTTGAGGATCCATAAATTTAGGAATATCATTATGGCATCTAATTTTCTTTTTAAAGGACAGTAGTATATCTGAAACATTTAAGTGATTGATTTTTTCCCTTTGGATGCTTAATGGTAGTTTCTACCTATGGGGCTATGGATAGAGAACAGCAGATAAGCGGCATTGAGATGCTGCTGTTGGCAAGTGGGAGGCTCACTCACTAGGGAAGTGCTTGCTGCCACTCACAGCCTCAAAGCATGTGCTCCTGTGAAACACATTTAATTACTGTATGTTATGGACATTTAAATAAGTATTGACTGGTCAAAGTGGTAAATGTTAGATTCTTAAATACCAAGGTCTACTCTGTTCCTACTTATTTATTTATTTATTTTTTTAAATTTATACCTTTTATTTTATTTTTTATTTTTTTTGTTGCGGTACGCGGGCCTCTCTCACTGCTGTGGCCTCTCCCATTGCGGAGCACAGGCTCCAAATGCAGGTATTTCAGTTATTGCAATTTAATTATAATAATTAGCAAGGTATTTATGAAGTGTTTACCTATTTACATGGGCATATGCAGGTGGATATTATTAAAAACCAAATTCCTACCCTTAAGGGTGTTAAAGTCAATTGGGAAGGTAATATTCACATATATACAAACAAATATAAGACAGGATGTAATCAAGGACTAAACTCTGGAGCCTAGACCAAACTGTAGGAGTTCAGGGAAGTGTGGGTTTATCGTAGGTTGGTGTTGCTGGGGAAGATTTTATATAAAATGTAAACTTGAGCTGGGCTTGTCAATGATAGGATTTGAGTAAGAAAAGAGGATAGAGAAGGACATTTTTCCCCATCCATCCATCTAATCATCCATCTATCCCTTTATTCATTCAAAATTATTTATTGAACACTGTGCCAGGTATAAAACTGGGGAGGCAAGCAGTAAACAAAATTGCATGAATAGTTTATATTTACAGTTGTGAAAATGCTACAGTGGAGAAGTAGAGGATGCTATGCGTGAGAAGCTTAACCTTAGCAGTGGAATTGGGGAAAGCTTTCTCAGGGAAGTGACATTTTAGGTGATGACAATTAAACAGATTCATAGAGATCAGAAGGAGAGTGAGGAAGTAGATGTGACTTAAATGGGTTCAAGATGTTCTTGATATTTATGCTTTAAAAATGTTCTCTAGGGGTTGGCTAAAGCATCACGTTAGACTTAAATCTCTTCTAAAGGCTTGTTTAAGTTTGAGGGTACACTTGAGAAACAAGAGTAGTAAGCATAGGAGGTGGCCCAGACAGTCCTTATAATTCCCATTGTTAAACTGCCGTATACTGTGTGTGATTAGTTGTGTGCTTCATGTCAAGTAGGATCAAATATTTCTTAAGTTAAATTTGACACTTTAGGTTGGGTACCATCAAGAGGATTGTATGTCATTCTTGGCTCTGGACTTTGTATATTTGCTGCAGGATTTATGTCACCAGATGGCACCATTTAACTAAATTTATGTACTATGGATGCTTATAAGAGTGGTTGTTTTAAAAATGAAGGATGTTTTTATTTGTGCTATAACTGAATTAGCAAAAAATTAATTTATTTTGATAGCATATTAGACTTCGATACACAGTAAGGTAATGAAGCCCCAAAAGTTTGTTGGGAGCATGAAAGCATCTGTTAATTTCTGCTAAGGTACATAATAAATGAAAATCTGGTGATGATCAGTATCGTTGATATATGGTAGCTGGTAGCTGGCAAAAAAGCAGGGCACAATAGGCTTCTCCATCTATTTTTTCATAATATTATGAATATTTTAGTCTTGAATTTAACTTTAATATGTAGGGAGTTGATATACATAATAACAAAAATATAGAGAAATTTCTAAAAGATTATTTTAGCAAAAAGCCTTTTCAAGATGTCTTAAAATATCATGGTAATAATATGTTAAACAATTTTGTCAATAGAGTGTATGTTCTATTGAACTGTAGAACTAATAAAATTAATAAAACATGATATAGACTTCTTTCTTAGTATAAACATTTATCCCAAGGAAATGAATATTTATTCTTAGTTAAAAACTTCCTTAATACTTTCCCTGCCAGTAAGCAGAATTAGTTACTTTCTCTTTTACATTCCTTTAGTATTTGTTCATATTTCTGGTGTAGCACTTAGTATGTTGTACTATTGTTAATTGCTTACATGTTGGTCTCCCTCAATAGACTGTGAGCTTCTTGAATGCAGGGCCTAGTTCTAATTCAGTGTCTGCCATGAAATAGTCAATCATTAAATTTCTTTCATTTGACAGAATCTATTTTGAACACTTGCTATCTAAGAGACACTCTGTTAGGCTCTGGGGATTTAGTCACAAGAGAGATGTGGACCCTATTTTCATGGAGCTCATGGTCTAATAAGGGAGACAGACATTAAATAAGTACAACTGTGATAAGTACTTTGAAATAGTTATTTGGATCAAACAGTAAAATCATAAGGAATTACTTGTATACTGGTATAATTCATACTACTGTATTGTGTTTGTTTAAAAATGTTTAGATACTATTTATTAAATGAAACATTCTAGTCTTCTATTATCCTTGGAATGAAATTCAAACTTCTCACCTGTAAGGCTCCCTATCACCTCTGCCTACCTCACATCTCATCTCTTACCACTCTTCCCTACTCACTGTACTTCAGCCACACTGGCCTTCTCTCTGTTCCTAAATGCTGCCCCAGGAAACTTTACATGCTTCTTTTTTGTTTGGAGTACCTTCCTATCTAAATCTTTGTCTTACCTCACTCCTCACCTCCATCCCACCCCCAAGTCACATCTATCACATTACCTGTTTTATTTTTGTCACTGTAGGTATCACTATGAGAAATTTTGTTTGTTTATGCATTTTGTATGGCTTTCTCCACTAGAATGTAAATTCCACAGGAGCATTCTTGCCTGTCTTATTCATTGCTGTATCTTTTATTTTAGCTTAGTGCTTAGAACATAATAGCCACTAAGTAAATATTTGTTAAATGAACGAATGAATAAGTGAGTGTTGCTGCATGCCTGGGACTGTGTTAGATTCTTGTTGAAGTTAGAAATGGACTAATTTTAAAGGAGAGGAAAGCGTAAGTAAGTAGGGTTTTATTTTCACTATGTTGTCCTTAGGTAGGCAGTTGTTGGCATTAAGTCAGCATCTCAGGAAGGTTCCAGCCAGCGTCTGTACTGACTGGGAATTATAACGTGACCTCAGGAAGGAATGTAGGAGTGTAGTGCCAGTACAGCCCAAGGCAAAAGTGTTGTCACCAGGCGGAGCACCTGGAGCTCTGCCTGAGCCAAAAGAATGGATCCCAGGTCCCACCAAACAGACTTCTGCATCAGAGGCTAGCAGTATGCCTAGTGAGCGGATGAACAGGGTCATTGCTCAAGGACCAGAGAAGCCCAAGGACAGCATGTAGATCCAATGAACACAACCTATTTCTATCCCCAAGACTATGACGGCAGATAAACCACAAGTCTGACCCCAGAATTGTCTACTCCCATATAACGGGGCATTATTTTAGAGAGAAGGAGGAGGCGTAGGCTATATGAATGAAAAGTTTTATCTGAGAGAGACTTTAAATTATTGAGCCAGACTACACTTTAAACTGGATTGAGTGGTCACTTTTCCCAATTAACCAGTGATTGAGGGCTTCTGAAGCTGCTGGATAAGACACATACACAGTAAAGACCTATACATTTTGTTTGCCACCATGCCACTTATACCATGGTGTGGTATAAGTTGTATGTGTGACCCTGCTATACTGAAGCATAGATCTCAATGTTGTTTCTTACCTCTTCATTTTCAACATTCAATTTGGTATTGAATGTCGAAAAGCATTAACAAGAAGGAGCAATGGGAGAAGAAATAGCCCACAAGTGTCTCACAGGAAAGGCTTCCCCTTTCTCCTGTTAGCTCTGGTTCCTGGCAAAAGATAGAAGCGGTGGAGAATGAGGAACATTGGTCTACCTTAGTTTGTTTACATGAGTCATTCCTAAGAGTTGCTTAAGAAACTATTTCTCCTTTACCTCATTTGTTGCTCAGAAGCCCAGAACTTCTAAGACTACGTTAGGAATTCCAAACCTTCCAATAATAACCTACAGATACCATACAGCATAAATTTTCCTGGTTTCTACTTTGAGTCTCTGGGTTCTACCTTATATTCAGTTTCCAGTTTGCTGTCAAAATCATAAACTTTCATAAAACCATAAGATTAGAATTTTCTTTACAGGACCATGTATATGCAAATTGGGTCATCAAATGTACCTAGAGCTACCAAACTCCAGTGGGCATGCCAGGTCTTACAAAATGAGTTAATCATGAATCCCTAAAAGTTTAAAGCATTGTTAAATTCACAGAAACAAATTATACTGAATATTAAATAATGCGTTCAGAAAAACCTTCAGTTTTGAAAATAAGCCATTTGAAAATAAACCATTCAGAAAGAAGCCTTGGTCTTTATAAATAGTTGCTGCAAGAGTTTTTTTTTTTGCTGTACTCGGACCTCTCACTGTTCCGGCCTCTGCCGTTGCAGAGCACAGGCTCCGGACGTGCAGGCTGAGCGGCCATGGCTCACGGGCCCAGCCGCTCCGCGGCATAGTGGGATCTTCCTGGACCGGGGCACGAACTCGTGTCCCCTGCATCGGCAGGCGGACTCTCAGCCACTGCGCCACCAGGGAAACCCAGCTGCAAGAGTTTTTTGAAGAAGGGTTTAAGAGCTTTTCAACTGATCAAAATAGGACAATGATTATAAATATAAAGGTGACTTTTAGATTTCATTAATTGAGGTTATTAATACCATCCAACCAAACCTATTTATTTTAGGTGCAGGGCTCCATTTAATAATTTTTCAGGACATATGTTCACTTTCTCCTTGCTATTTTCCTCATACAAATCTAATTTTTTAAACTATATGTTTTTCTAGAAATGGAGCCCCTGGAGATACAGAAAATTTAACATATTTAGTAGGGTTCTCTGTAAGTACTAAATAGATTTTGATGCAAGACACTTCCTTTTCCTGAATTTGAGTATTTATAATTGTAACATGGAAGAGTTGGGCTAGTGCAATAAATTTCTTTATAAACATGGATGATTATGGAGAGGAATATGACTGCATCTTGAATGAAGAATATAGGAAAATGGATAGCAGTATTCTACATAACTTCATACTTTCAAATCTGAACTATTGTCATTATTTTGCCTTTGTTTTTGGACGGTCTGGTTCCTTTTATCAGTTTCTTGATCTCTGTTCTGGTAATCTCTTCCTTCACTGTATCTCAGCCACCCACTCTTAGATTTTACTCTATATCTTAACAATATTAATAACCACACCCCTCTAAAAAATCTCAGTTTTAAACATATTACTCTGTGACCATCACTCGTTACCTTCTATTGATCCAGTTCATTTCGGTATTTCCCATATCAATCATTGATCCCATAAGCACTGCTAAGTCATTGGCCCCACAAATTTTATTTTTGTGATCTGTTAGCTACCATAAATCTTCAGGTCCAGCTTAAAAGACATGATTCATTGCTATATTTAATCATTTTATATACATCTTCAGTTTCTTTGTTGTCTCTCCATCTGCTGGCAAAACCAACCTCTGGTTAAACCCATCTCTGTCTATTCCATGTCTGCACCATTGCAGCTAAATGTAGCTGGAGAAATACATACAACCTTGTTAACTGGTTTCACTTTAAATTATGACCAAAAAGCCTATTATGTTTCCTTGGACAGTTCACTTTCTTGTTCCCAGGGGGAGCATTTCATACCTTTTTTTCTCCTCAAATGCAATACACCGCACCTTCTTCAACTTTAGCTGCTGACCTTTCTTCTTATTTTATTGAGACAATAAAAACAATCAAAAGAGAACTTCCTCATCTTTTCAGTACTTGATCTACCAACCTACCTATATCTGTGTCTATGTGTTTTGCTTTTTCTTTTATTAATGTGGATAAACTGTCCCTCCTTTTATCTAAGATGAAATCCTCCTCTTGGACAGAGTATCAGAGTCCTGGAAGGTAACAGAAAGCCTTCTTGAAGAGAGTTTAATGAAGAATTTGTTTACAAAGAGATGGGGCAGAGTTAAGGGAATCAACCAGGAATGGAAGCACTCGGGGACTAGGAACAGTGGGAATCTTGAAGGAACAGGGAAAGCATGTGAGCTGTTACTGTAACACAAATAGAACTGCAATTATTAGAAGGCTGCCTGAGAGGAATGATGGCTTTAGGAAGAAGACAGCCACTGCCAAACCATGGCCCAGCAAGAACAGGGCTGGGTGAATAAACATCCCAACCCCTCTTTCCTCCCTTCCCTGATCTTCTGCTGGTTATTCCTATTAGTGGACCCCAATAGGAAGCCAGAGGACAAGTGAGCTGGTTAACACAGTCTGTAAAGGTCAGCTTCCCAGGGCACAGAGCAGGGTGGATAGGGGAAGAAAGATGACCTGGAAGGGCAAACAAAGAAGATTCATGACAGGTTATGTCTGCATTTTTCCTTATTTACCTAAAGAATATGCTACTGTAATTATTTCTTCTCTCTTTGCAATTAATTTTTACCTTCCTCTTCAGTTATTAGCACACAAATGTCTCCTCTTAAGAGGAACATTTTAGGGTTAAGAGTATGGACCCTTGAGCCAGACGGCCTGAGTTCATATCCTGGGTCCTCTGCCACTTACTACTTGTGTGACTCTGGGCAGATTTCATAACCACTCTGTGCCTCACTTTCCCTGTCTGTAAAATAAGGACCATAGGAAAAGTACCCAACTCATAGGGTTGTTGTGAGGATAAATAAGTTAATATATGTATTGCATTTTGAACAGTGCCTAGCACATAGTGTTTGCTACTGTTGTCTTTAAAATCCATGCGCTTCATCTGTCATCTCCCTCACCTTGTCTTCCAACTTCTATCTGAGTTTGGCCAATGGGAGGTACTAAGAGGAGATCAGAAGTGGTGGAGGAGGGAAAGAGAGATGGGGATGTTTATTCTTGTGGTCCACTTCCTTCTGGGCCATGATTTAGCAGTGACTGCATTCTGCTTGTTAAGTCTACAGGTCCTGTCATGTAGCCCCTCTCCCATTTTTCTAATCCCCTTTAGAGCAAAATTTATCATGAGTTGTTTATACTCAGTCTGTGCTTCTTTGTCACTAATTTTCTCTTGAAGCTACTCCAAATTAGGCTTGTCCTCTCTACCCTAATGGGATTGTACTTGTCAAGGTTATAGAGACCTCTGTGTTGCTAATTCATTGATTAATTTTCAGGATTTATCATATTTCTCAGCAGCATTTGACATACCCAGTCATGTCCACCTTCTTGTACCACTTTCTTTACTTTCTCTCGACTTAAATGTTGAAGTAACTTGGCTAAGGTACTTCAGCCTTCTTCTTCTTCTTCTTCTTTTTTTTCCTATCTATACTCACTACAGTACTTATATAGTCTCATTCAATCCCATGGTTTTATTTTATTTAAAAAAATATATTTTATTTATTTATTTTTGGCCTCATTGGGTTTTCGTTGCTGCGTATGGGCTTTCTCTAGTTGCAGCTCTTCGTTGCGGTCCTCAGGCTTCTCTTTGCGGTGGCTTCTCTCGTTGCAGAGCACGGGCTCTAGGCACGTGGGCTTCAGTAGTTGTGGCTCGCAGGCTCTAGAGTGCAGGCTTAGTAGTTGTCGCGCATGGGCTTTGTTGTTCCACGGCATGTGGGATCTTCCCGGACCAGGGTTCGAACCCGTGTCCCCTGCATTGGCAGGCAGATTCTTAACCACTGTGCCACCAGGGAAGCCCAGTCCCATGGTTTTAAATCTTACCTGTAGGCTGATGGCTCCCAAACTTATGTCTGACTTCTATATATCCTATTGCCTATTTAATATCTTTCACTTGGATATCTATCAAGCATTTCAAAACTTAACATGTCCAAAACTGGACTTTGATTTTACCCCTCCCCACAACCAACTTGCTCCTCTTCTAGTCTTCACCATCACAGTAAATGTCATCATCATTTACCCAGAAACCCAGGAGTCATCATGGATTTTTCTCTTTCTTTCACATTCTCATACAACCCCTTTGCAAGTCCTGTTGCCAAATTTTCAATTTAAGTCTGGAATCCTACCGATTCTTACCATCTCCCTTATGCCATCGTGGTCTAAGCCACCATAGTCTCTTTGGTCTACTGCAGTAGTTCCTGACTGATATCCCTTTGTTTTCACCCTTCCCCCAATCTATTCTCTACACAGCATCCAGAGTGACCTTTTGAAACAAAAGGTAATTTATCTCACTATTTTAAAAATTGTCCATTGGCTAATATAATTTGGTGAATGAAGGAAAAGCTAATTTACTATTGATGGTCAACTTTTAAATTTTGGCAAGATAACTGCATTAACATTTTCTTTGTTTTTGCTTTTTGTTTAAAGTCAAAATCATTAGATTCTTTTTTCAACATAGTACTTTTCACTTAAGATATTCATTTAAAAGAGGTGCTTGTGTTTGCAATATTTTATAGTTAATACAGTGGGAATTTGCATTTGTTTTCAGGGTCTTTGTGCCAAGAGCTCAGGGCATCGAAGAATGTGATTTATGAGGTCAGAAAAGCACATTAGGTTAATTATGCTACTGCATTGCCAGACAATCTCTTGGAGTTTGCTGGTATGCAGTGATCAAAACAGCATAATTTAAAATTGCTGGACCTATTAAAGCATGCAAATTTTACTTGTTTACATGTCCTGCTCTTTTTTGAGGTTACTGCTGGTAATATGAAGGAAACTTACGATGTCTTCAATACTATGAAAATTTAACAGAATAAAAATATGGATCTCTGTTAATAATATGACTTAGTTTCTAGTATTTAATGTAGAAGACTTCTCAGGTGTCTTTTTCCTTTTACATACTTGAATCTTTCTCTTAGAATCTTGATTGTATCTCAGCTGTTTTGAGAAATTTAAAAGTACCACTTAAAATGTATTCTTACTGATACAGTTACTCTTTATGATATATTTTCCTAAGCCTTTCATTAATTTATTTGTTAATTGAACAAATATTTATGGAGCACCTATGATGTGTCAAACACTGACTAGGTATGTATCAGTGAACAAGACAGACAGGTATTCCTGGTCTCACAGAACTTATAGTTAAGTGGCAGAATATCAGCAATATACAAACATAGCGTAGAGAAAAATAGGGCAGGGAAGGGGAATAGAAGAGTACCATGGAAGAGGAGAAGGGTTACTATTTTAAATAGAGTAGTTAATAAAGTCCTGTTTAGGAAGATATTTGAGTAAAGACTTGAAGGGGTTGAGGGATTGAGCCATATGGCTATCTGCAGAGGAAAGAGCAAGTGCAAAGGACTTTGAGGTAGGAACATGCATAGATTATTCCAGGAATAATCGGAGTCTAGTGTGATGGACTTAATCGTTCTTGACTGAGAGGCAGTGGTAGGAAATGAGCTTGGTTATGGTAGGAGGAGAGATTATGAAGGGATTTGCTGGCCATTATAAAGACTTTGACTTTTATTGTAAATGAGCTAGGAATCTGTTGGAGACTTTTGAGATGATATGATCTGACATTTATTTTTTGGTTTTTTGTGTTTCTTTTGCGGTACGCGGGTCTCTTACTGTTGTGGCCTCTCCCGCTGCGGAGCACAGGCTCCGGACGTGCAGGCTCAGCGGCCATGGCTCACGGGCCCAGCTGCTCCACGGCATGTGGGGTCTTCCCGGACCGGGGCACGAACCCGTGTCCCCTGCATCGGCAGGCGGACTCTCAACCACTGTGCCACCAGGGAAGCCCGGTCTGACATATTTAAAATGATCAACTCTGCATGTTGAGAATGGACAAAAGGATGCAAGGAATTAAATGGAGAAGATGAGTTAGGAGTTCATTGTAATGTTCCGGGTAGATATGACTGTGGTTTAGATTAGGGTGTGGCAGCAGAGAGAGTGGTGAGAAGTGGTCAAATTCTAGATTTTGAAAGTAGACGCAATGAGATTTGCAAACAGATTGGGTGTCAGGTATGAGAAAAATAGGAATGTTAAGGAGGAATTTTTTTTTTTTTTGGCCTGAGCATCTGATGATATTGCATTCCCATTTTCAGAGATGAGTAAGTCCAGGAAAGCAGCATATTTGGTAGGTGGGGTGGAAGACCAGAAGTCAGGTTTTGGAGGTGTGAAATTTGAGATGCTTAGTAGACACCCATGTGGGTATGTTAAATATAAGAGGGCTTCCTTGGTGGTGCAGTGGTTAAGAATCTACCTGCTGGGCTTCCCTGGTGGTGCAGTGGTTGAGAGTCCGCCTGCC
>NW_020175049.1:2304929-2320703 GCF_003031525.2 Neophocaena asiaeorientalis asiaeorientalis
CCCGCGTACTGCAAAAAAAAAAAAAGGAATCTGCCTGCCAATGCAGGGAACACGGGTTCGAGCCCTGGTCCGGGAAGATCCCACATGCCACAGAGCAACTAAGCCCATGTGCCACAATTAATGAGACTGTGCTCTAGAGTCCTCAAGCCACAACTACTGAAGCCAGCGCCACAACTACCGAAGCCCATGAGCCTAGAGTGCATGCTCCGCAACAAGAGAAGCCACCGGAATGAGAAACCCGTGCACTGAAACGAAGAGTAACCCCCATTCGCCGCAACTAAAGAAAGCCCGTGCGCAGCAATGAAGACCCAATGCAGCCATAAATAAATAAACAAACAAATAAATAAAATATATAGGATATAGATTCTAAAAAAGAATCTACCTGATTTATTAGCACACATGAATTTAACTTTTAAGCCTTCTGGAATTGATTTATCAAGATAATTTCTAATGTGACAGAGATTAAGACTAGAAATAGATGACTCCTGAAATTAGAATTCTTGACTGAAAATAACAGACTACTACTATGTAACTTACATAGAAAAGGGATTTATTGGAAGACTGTAAGATACCTTACAAGAACTGTAGTAAGGCTGGAGATCAGACTAAGAAAATAGGTAGGAACCAAGAAATATGAAGCACAGTCAGGATCTCCCTACAGAAAGAAATGTTCTAAGGATAGTGGCTCTTTGCCTTCACCAGTGACTATTAGCCACTCTACTGCTGAACTCTGGCTCTTTAACACTCGTCACTGTGCCTTATACTCTTCATTCTACCATAGCCATCATGAACTTTTTTTGACCATCTCAGTACTGCTAAGTCACTATATGAAGATTAAAAGCCCTCGCTTGGTTAAGAAATATGTGAATATAGCTGTGACATGATAAGACATAAATATTTGGTCTCTTCCCCCCTTTCTTAGTATACAGCTTATAACAACCTTGTAATGTAATGTAATGTTGGCAGGAACTCATACAATTCTAGTGGGAATGTAAAATCGTATAACTACTTTGGAAGATAGTTTGGTAGTTTCTCAAAAACTTAAGCTCATATTTATCTGAACCTGCCATTCTACTTGAATATATTTGCCCAAGAGAAATGAGAAACTTTGTTCACACCAAGTGTTATATAAGAATGTTTGTAGCAGCTTTATTCATAGTAGCCCTAAACTGGGTCCCAAATGTTCATCGGTAGATGAATAGATAAACAAATTGTGATATATTTATATAATGGAATACAACCCAGTAATAAAAAGGAACAAACTACATGCAAGATCATAAATGAATCTCAAAAACATTATGCTGAAACAAAAATAAACCAGATACAAAAGAGTACATACTATATGATTCTAATTTATATGAAATTCTATTACAAACCTGATTTATTTTAACAGAAAGTAGATAGTGGTTGTCTGAGGTTTGGAGTCTGAGGTGGGAGGACAGATTGACTAGGAAGTGGTGCAAGGTGACTTTTAAAAAATCCATTTACCTACTGATGGATATTTGGGTTCCAGTTTGGGGCTACTATGAAAAAGCTGCTATAAACATTTTCATATAACAATTTTGTGGTGATAGAAATGTTCTGTATTTTGATTGTGTGTTCATTATATGAGTGTAGACATTTACCCAAACTCATGAAACTGCATACTTAAAAATGAATCTTATTTTATGTAAATTATACCCTAATAACATTTGATTTAAAAAGCCCACTGAGGTTGAAGGAAGTAAAGCTACTTACTCAAGTTTACATAGCTAGTAAGTGACAGAGAATAGATTGACACTTTCATCTATTTGACTCCAAGTTCATCCTCTTTTCATTATGTTATGCAGCCTTTTTATACACACAACAGATAATCAGTACTACATTGAAAATAAACATGAGCAGAGGGATTAAAGGCCTTGAAGGTGAGGCAAGAAATATATATTTCATCCTGAAGTTCTTATAGATAGGAAAGAAGAGGAGAAATTACTTAGGTACTCCCTTCTCCATGTTTGCATTGTACCTTGGGCTTATTTATCACGTTTTATTATAATTATTTTACACAAATCTCTTTACCACTAGACTATCATCTAACTCATCTTTTATCTGTAGCTCTGACTGGTACATAAATGGGCTCAACAAATGGAATGAATGAATGAATGAGTCAGAATTACCTGATAGAGCTTTAGAGAATACTAATTGATGAAAGGCATAAGAGGAGGCCACTTTTGGATTGGAGGAAAGCAATTCTAAAGTAAGCAATAGAAGACTGGAGTTTGAGCATGGTATACTGAAAAGAACATGGACTTTTAGATTAGATCCTGGCTTTGCCACTTATTAACTGTGTGATTTGGGTCAATTTGTTAATTGACTTCTTAGAGTCCTATAGTTTTTACCTGCAAATTGAAGATAATAATAATACTTATGGAGTTGGTTTTGAAGTTATATGAAATAAGATACATGAAGAGTGTAGCATATTCTTTGGCTAAAACCTGATGGTCAATACAAATGGTAAATATTTCCCTTCTCTCATTTTCTCTTCTCACTGGTATTCAGGAATGCTTAGCTCTAAATTGGACATCAGTCTTAAACCTGGTATTTTCATATTTACGAGGACTCTAGGCTGGAAATAGTTCAAAGTCATTTAAAAATTGCCTGGATCAACTTCATTTTCACTCACTGCTGGTGACTTTCTTCTATATTGACTCCAACATTCACAGTAGAATTATGCCAGCAGTAGTGGGTATTCTTGCTTGTAAGAGTATTACCCAACGACATTCTCTGGTAATACAGTTTTTCTTTGAAGCCAAGGTGTGGTTTTGCTTTTATTAAGAGTAGAAAGCATAGTTTTGTGGTTAAGAAAATGGACTGCTAAATCAACTTGGAGATAAGTCACTTATTAGCTGTGTAATCTTGAGGCTCAATCTCTCTCAGCTTCAATTTCCATATCTGTAAAAGGGAGGTAAAAATATATAAGATCGTTGCAAGGATTAAATTAGATTTTAAATATGCAATACTTAGCATGGTAACTGAAATATTGTAAATGCTTAATAAACGTATTGCTATAAACATCATTATTAAATTATTCAGGAGAGAAAACTCAATGAGAACTGTACCAGGGTCTGATTGGAACATTTAATAATGATGCTTATAGCAAAAATTTTATTGGAAAATTTGCAAGATTTATAATATAGTGAAGTTAGTATACAATGCCGTCTGTCAGTGTAGAACCATATGTGCTAACATTTCTTCTGGAGTTGATTTGACAAGAGTTTTCTTTTATGCTCTATCTGTTCAAATCATAACTGCCAAATATGCCTCTTGCCTTCATTATGCTGTTACTTTAGATTTCTAACTGCCAAATGCAAGGGAAATTTTGAAAACTGGTGAACAGTGGCTCAAATCTTAAATTGAGAATCATGTATATAGTTTCTGTATTGTAATATTGACAGGAATTTCAGGGTTTTTGAAAGTACTTTTGTCACTCATGTCAGTAAAAGCGAAGAAAAGATGGAAGTTCGCAGTTTTCCAAAAAAGCAGCTTTTTATATACCATAAAATTTACCCATTATAATACAACAGTTCAACAATTTGTAGTAAATTTATAGTTGTGGAACCATCACACGATCCAGTTTTAGAACATTCGCATTATCATAAAAAGTTCCTCAGTGCCAGCCCCAGTCCACAACTGATCTGCTTTCTGTCCCTGTAAATTCGCCTTTTCTGGACATTTTGTATAGATTGATCTTACAATATGTAATCTTTCACATGTAGGGTCTCACTTGTGACACTGTTTTAGAAGTTTACCCATGTTGTAGCCTGTATCACTAGTTTACTCCTTTTTATTGCCGAGTAGTATTCCATAGTATGGGTATATCTTGTTAAAAGTATTTCATTCACCATTAGATGGACATTTGGATAGTTTCCAATATTGGATATTATAAATCATCTTGCTGTGAGCATTTGTATAAATGTTTTGGTGTTGACATATGTATTCATTTCTCTTGAGTAGATTCCTAGATGTGAATTTGCTAGGTTATATGGTGAATTTATGTTGAACTTTAAAAAAACGGATAAATTATCTCTCAAACTGGCAGTGACATTTCATGTTCGCACCACCAATGTATGATAGTTTCAGTTTCTCCACATCTTTGCCAACATTTAGTATTTTGTATCTTTTTGATTCTAGATAATTTAGTTGGTATGTAGTAGTAACTTGGTGATTTTGTTTTGTATTTCTTCAGTGACCAAAGATGCTGAGCATCTTCTTTTATTCTTACTAGCCATTCATTTATGTTCTTTGGTGAAATGTGTCTTTAAATATTTTGCCCATTTCCCCCCAAGCTCTACTGAGATATAATTGACATACAATATTGTGTAAGCTTAAGTTGTACAACGTGATGATTTGATACGCACATATGTTGCAAAATGATTACCACAATAAAGTGAGTTAGCACATCTTTCACCTCAGATAATTACCACTTTTTTTCTGTTGTTGCTGCCACTATGGTGAGAACATTTAAGATTTACTCTCAGCAACTTTCAAGTATACAATACAGTATTGTTAACTATAGTTACCATGTACGTTAGATCCCCAGAATTTATTTCTTTCAAAACTGGAAGTTTATAACCTTTGACCAATATATCCCCATTTCCCCCATGCCCTAGCCTATGTCAACCACCAATCAACTCTCTGTTAATGAGTTCAGTGTGTTTTTCCAGCTTTATTGAGGTAAAATTAACTAAAATTGTAAGATATTAAGTGTACATCTTGGTGATTTCATAGATGTGTACTTTGTGAAAGATTCCTACCATCTAGATAATTAACACATCTATCACCTCACATATTTATTTCTCCCTCTTTTTAATTATTTTTGGGTGGGACATTTAAGTTTTGCTCTCTTAGCAAATTTCAATTATACAATACAGTGTTATCAACTATAGTCACTATGTTATACGTTAGATCCTCAGACCTTGATCATAGTTGAAAATTTGTACACTTTCACCAATCTCTCCGTATTTCCTATCTTCCCCTCAGAAACCTGGCAACCACTTTTCTATTCCCCATTTCTATGAATTTGACTTAAAAAAAAATGGACTCCATATATAAGTGATACCATGCAGTATTTTTCTTTGTCTGGCTATTTCACTTAGCAAAGTACCCTCAATTTTCATCCATGTTGTCACAAATAGCAGGATTTCCTTCTTTCTCATGGCTGAATAATTACACACACAATACATCTTCTTTCTCCATTAATCCATTGATGGACACTTAGTTGTTTCCATATCTGGAGTACCGTGAATAATTCTACAAGACACAGGAGTGCAGGTATCTCGTAGATATACTGTTTTCATATCCTTTGAATATATACCCAGAAATGGGATTGCTAGATCATATGGTAGTTCTACTTTTAATTTTTTGAGGAACCTCCATATTGTTTTGCATAGTGGCTGCACCAATTCACATGCCCACCAGCAGTGCACAAGGGTTCCCTTTTCTTCACATCCTTGCTAAAACTTATTTCTTGTCTTTTTGATAATAGCCATTCTAACAGGCGTGAGGTGATATCTCATTGAGGTTTCAATTTGCATTTCCCTGATTAGTGATGCTGAGTACCTTTTCGTGTACCTGTTGGTCATCTGTATGTTTTCTTTGGAAAAATGTATATTTAGTTCTTTGTCCATTTTTTAACCAGATTGCTTTTTTCTGTTGAGTTGTTTGAGTGTCTTATATATTTTGGATATTTACCCTGTATATGATATACGATTTACAAATATTTTCTTTCATTCAGTAGGTTAGATTTTCATGTTGTTGATGATTTCCTTTGCTGTGGCTTTTTAGTTTGATGTAGTACCACCTGTTTATTTTTGCTTTTGTTGCTTTTGCTTTTTGTGTCAAATCCAAAAATCATTGCCGAGATCAATGTCAAGGAGCTTACCCCCTGTTTTCCCCTGGGAATTTTATAGTTTCAGGTTTTAAACTTTAGTCTTTAATCCATTTTGAATTAATTTTTGTGTATGGTGTAAGATAGGGGTCTAATTTTATTCTTTTGCATGTGGCTGTCCAGTTTTACTATTTACTGAAGAGACTATCCTTTCCCCATTGTATATTTTTGGCTCCTTTGTTTTTTACTATTGCCATTTTGTTAGTTTTCCAGCTGTTTTGAAATTCTTTTGTTTTTTTTCTTCATCTCTGCCTTTGTGATTTGATGATTTTCTGTAGTGCTATACTTAGATTTATTTCTCTTTGTCTTTTGTTTCTCTATTACAGGTTTTTGGTTTGTGGTTACCATAAGGCTTATATAAAGCATATTTATAATAGTCTATTTTAAGCTGATAACAAGTTAAAACACATGCTAAAGCTCTATTTTTTACTCCACACCCCACATTTTGTTTTTGATATCGCAGTTTACATGTTTTTACTCTGTGTATCTATTAACAAATTATTGTAGTTATAGTTAT
This sequence comes from Neophocaena asiaeorientalis asiaeorientalis, assembly GCF_003031525.2. Classification (NCBI taxonomy): domain Eukaryota; kingdom Metazoa; phylum Chordata; class Mammalia; order Artiodactyla; family Phocoenidae; genus Neophocaena; species Neophocaena asiaeorientalis. The sequence goes on from NW_020175049.1 coordinate 2,311,370, forward strand.
TTTTACCACTTTTGTTTCTTAACCTGCATACTAGGGTTATAAGTGATTTACGTGCTACCATTACAAGAGAGTATTCTGAATTTGACTATATATTTATGTTTGCTAGTGAGATAAATACTTTCCTGTATTTTTTTTAAAAAACAAGAAAACTGTATTTAGTACTTTTTTTACATGTGTTACAGTTTTTTTGTTTTAGTGTGTTAAGATTTTTATTGGAGTATAGTTGATTTACAATGTTGTATTAGTTTCAGGTGTATAGCAAAGTGAATCAGTTATACCTATACATATATCCACTCTTTTTTAGATTCTTTTCCCATATAGTCCATTACAGAGTACTCAGTAGAGTTCCCTGTGCTATACAGTAGGTTCTTTTAGTTATCTATTTTATATTCAGTAGTGTGTATATGTCAATCCCAATCTCCCAAGTTATCCTTCCCCTCCGTACCTCCTGGTAACCATAAGTTTGTTTTCTACATCTGTAACTAGATTCCTGTTTTATAGATAAGTTCATTTGTACCCTTTTTAAAGATTCCACATATAAGAATTATCAAATGATATTTGTCTTTCTCTGTCTGACTTACTTCACTCAGTATGACAATCTCTAGGTCCATCCATGTTGCTGCAAATGGCATTATTTCGTTCCTTTTTATGGCTGAGTAATATTCCATTGTATATATGTACCACATCCTCTTTATCCATTCCTCTGTTGTTGGACATTTAGGTTGCTTCTATGTCCTGGCTATTGTAAATAGTGCTGCAATGAACATTGGGGTGCATGTATCTTTTTGTATTATGGTTTTCTCTGGATATATGCCTGGGAGTGGGATTGCTGGATCATATGGTAGCTCTATTTTTAGTTTTTTAAGGAACTTCCATATTGTTCTCAATAGTGGGTGTACCAGTTTACATTCCCACCAACAGTGTAAAAGGGTTCCCTTTTCTCCACACCCTCTCCAGCATTTATTGTTTGTAGATTTTTTGATGATGGCCATTCTGACTGGTGTGAGGTGATATCTCATTGTAGTTTTGGTTTGCATTTCTCTAATGATTAGTGATGTTGAGCGTCCTTTCATAGGTTTGTTGGCGATCTGTATATCTTCTTTGGAGAAATGTCTATTTAGGTCTTCTGCCCACTTTTGAATTGGGTTTTTTGTTTTTTTGTTATTGAGCTGCATGAGCTGTTTATAGATTTTGGAGATTAATCCCATGTTGGTTGCTTCATTTGCAAATATTTTCTCCAGTTCTGTGGGTTGTCTTGTTTATGGTTTCCTTTGCTGTGCAAAAACTTTTAAGTTTAATTTGGTCCCACTTGTTTATTTTTGTCTTTACTTTCATTACTCTGGGGGTGGATTGAAAAAGATCTTGCTGCAATTTATGTCAAAGAGTGTTCTGCCTATGTTTCCCTCTAAGAGTTTTATAGTATCCAACCTTATATTTAGGTCTTTAATCCATTTTGAGTTTATTTTTGTGTATGGTGTCAGGATTTCATGTATTTTCATGTTACTAATTAACATCCTTTTATTTCAACTTGAAAAAGTCCCTTTAACACTTTTTGTAAGGCCAGTTTAGTGGTGATGAACTCCTTTAACTTTTGCTTGTCTGGAAAACTCTTTCTCTATCCTTGAATTCTGAAGGACAACTTTGCTGGGTAATATATTCTTGGGGGGCAGTTTTTTTCTTTCAGAATTTTGAATAGATCATGCCAGTCCCTTATGGCCTGCAAAGTTTGTGCTGAATATCTTCTTATAGTTGTATGGGGGTTTTCTTGCACATAACAGTTTGTTTTCTCATGCTGGTTTTAAGAATCTCTCCTTTTATTTAACTTTTCACAATTCAATTATAATGTGTCATGGTGTGGGTCTCTTTGGATTCATATTGTTTGAAATTCTCTCTGGGCTTCCTGGTTCTGGATGTCTATTTCTTTCCCCAATTAAGGGAAGTTTTCAGCCATTCTTTCTTTGAATAAACTTTCTGCCCCTTTCACTTTTTTCCTTTTGGGACCTCTGTAATGCATGCATTTGTCTACGTGATAGTGTCCCATAAATCTCTTAAACTATGTTTATTCTTTTTGTTCTTTTTCTTTTTGCTCCTCTGATGGAATGAATTCCATTGCCCTATCTTCAAGTATGCTATTGATCCCCTGTATGGAATTTTTCAGCACAGTTATTATATTCCTCAGCTCTGTGATTTCTGTTTGGTACTTTCTTTATATTTTCCATCTCTTTGTTGGAATTCTTACTTTGTTCATGAATTGTTCTCCTGACTTTGGTTAGCATCTCTATGTCATTATTTTGATTCTTTATCAGGTATATCACTTATCTTTGTTTTTTTAAGGTCTGTTTCTGGAGTTTTATCTTGTTCTTTTGTTTGGAGCATATCTCTCTGTTTCTTTGTTTTTCTTGACTTTCTGTATTAGTTTCTGTGCATTAGATAAACAGCCACCTCTCTCAGTCTTAATGGAGTGGTCTCATGTAGGAGATGAACCTTATCATTCATCCTGGCCCCTAGCTCAAGACTGAGTTTCAAACCTTTGTGATTGTCCAAGCTGCCTTCTTTATTCTTAGTGATTCCCAGTTGTTGAGAGTATGTCAAGAACTGTCAGTGTCCCCAAAGTGAGGATCTCAGCATCTAGATGCAGGCTGATTAGAATCTGTACCCTCTGGCAGGAACTTTCAAAGTGTGCAAGTAGATCTCTTTCAGGGAAAGACTGGGAAATGGGCTTTTCTGTTTGCTCCCTTTGTCCAGAGCCCTGGGGGGATAGTAGATTAAGAATTGTTTCTTTGTCTTCCGCAGTCCTGTGGGACCCACAAACAGAATCCCTGCTTTCCACCAGAGCCAGGAGATCAAAGGGTGTATCTCTTGAAGCAGTGTAAAAGCCAGGGTGCCAGACATGTATACAAGCTCCTTGTAGGGAGATAATGGGATTTGAAGCTGACTACATGGTGTCTGCTCGCTTTCCAGGCCTCTGGCAAGGAGTATAGTCTGTCCCCAGATGCATACTAAATTATAAGTCTGACCCTTAGGTAACAGTTTTTTAAGTATGCTAAAAGTCCTCTTTCAGAAAAGACTGGTAGGGACTTCCCTGGTGGTCCAGTGGTTAAGAATCCGTCTTGCAATCCAGGGGATGCTGGTTCGATCCCTGGTCGGAGAACTAAGATCCCACATGCCGTGGGGCAACTAAGCCTGCGTACCAGAACTAGAGAGCCCACGTGCCATGACTATAGAGCCCACGCGCTTCAGAGCCCACATGCCACAACTAGGGAGAAGCTCACTCACTGCAAGGAAGAGCCTGTGCACCACAACGAAAGATCCCGCATGCCACAACTAAGACCCGACTCAGCCAAAAATAAATAAATGAATAAATATTAAAAAAAAAAAAAGAAAAGACTGGTAAATGGGCATTTCTGTTTGCTTTTTCGGCACTGAACTCTTGGGGAATAGCTGGTTAAGAAGTGTTTCTTTGCCACAGTCCTTTGGAGCCTGGAATTCAAGCCTCACTGACCACAGAGTCAGGTGACTAAAGGGTGAGTCCTCTGGCAGCAGCTGCAAAAGCCAGGTGCCATACATATGTGCACATTCCTTTCAAGGATATCAATGAGACTTTTTTCTCATTCTCCAGATGTGTGGTAGTTGCTCAGCTAGTTTCTGGATTTGTTTCAGAGGGAATTGTTTTGTTTATAGCTGTAGATTCAATGTATCCATGGGAGGAGGTGAACTCAGGAGCCTCCTATGTTATCATCCTTGATTAAAACCCTTTTACCCATTTTAAAATTAGGATTTCTGTCATCTTATTATTAAGTTCTAAGCGTTATTTTATATTTTGGATACACTTTTTTTTGTTTGTTTTATGAAATATACTAATAGAAAATATTTTCTCCAATCTTTAGCTTGTCTTTCACTTTTTAATATGGTGGTTTAAAATGGTTTATAGTTTTTATTGTGTAATTTATTGAATTTTTCCTTAAAGACTCATACATTTGGTATCATATCTAAACATTCTTTCCTAACCCCAAATGGTAAATATTTTCTTTTTCCCTTCCTTCCTCCCTCCCTCCCTTCCTTCCTTCCTTTCTTCTAGACATTTTGTACTTACTGTTTTTAGCTTTTACATTTAGGTCTGTGATCCATTTTGTTTCGTTTTGGTTTTGGCTGTGCCGTGTGGCTTGTGGCATCTTAGTTCCCTGAGCAGGGATTGAACCTGGGGCCCCAGCAGTGACAGCACCGAGTCTTAACCACTGGGCCGCCAGGGAATTCCCAGGTCTGTGATCCATTTTGAGTTAAGTTTTGCGTGTTGTGTGAAGTAAGGCTCTAAGACTATTTTTTTCTTTTTCCTTATGGATTTCCAATAGTCTCAACTCCATTTGTTGAAAAGACTATCCTTTCCCCATTGAGTTGCCTTGGCAACTTGTGGAATAGACAACAATTTTAGTTCCTGGAAGAATGAGACAATATTTTGTGGTCTTTTCTAGACCTTGCAACTAATTTGCAATTTAGATTTCAAAAGCTTTTTCATTTCCAAATTATGATGTCTCTAGGAAGTACACAAGGTCTTTTCTAGACCTTACAACTAATTTTGCAATTTAGATTTCAAAGGCTTTTTCATTTCCAAATTATGGTGTCTCTAAGAAGTACACAGAAAATCACAGCAACATGATTATTTAAATAACAATTAACTATGTCAACTAGTTGGAAAAACTAGTTGTTATTTTTGATCTAGTGACAAGAATTTAGACTCTAAAATTCCAGTATTAAGATAATATTCTACTAAGAGCAAAGCAAACCTATTCATATTTAATCAAAGGAATATTTATTTGAAGTTCGGAGCAATACAATTATACGAATATGTATACATTCACTTGACATGGTTGTTTGTCTTTCAGGTAGGTAATAACTCCTATGTGTACTTTTTATATTTAGTTTCTAATATGTAAACTTGTGATATCATGTGCTACATTTGTGAGAACAGACCTATTTATTTCTTATATTCTGGTTCTCTCATAGCTTGTGTTACTAAAGACTCATAGTATCCTATCTGTAATTTTATCCTTTTTTTCTTAAAAGTGTTCTGTTTCATTTTACTTTTGATATTAGGTGTTGAGGCTGATAAAAAACTTCTCCCCACAACCACACCAGAGATTTTTTTTTTAAAGATTTGAGATTTGAGATACCTTGCTTTTTTGCTGGAGTTGGTTTTCTATACAAATAGCAATTTCAGTGCTTAAAAACATTTTATATGATATTTACTTATTTAAAATTGTTTTCCCAAGTTTTGAGTTTCCATTATGTAAAATTTGCTTTTCAGAGTTTTTGCTTTTCAGTGAATTTAATCATCTAATAAAATGTATTTTTAAAATCTCTATATTAACATAACTACAAGAGAGAATGAACTTTATAGTGAAGCTTTGACTGAAGCTACTCATTTAAAGAAAATTCTGAAGTCTCTACTCTGATATTGTGAGGCTCTTTCTGTTATTTTGCTGTCATTCTGATTACCTGGTGCACATGGGTGGGCTTATAATATTTCTTGAGTTGTTAAATCTGATCAGCCGTCCAGGTCATCACATCTGCTACCACATCTGTGCTCTAGATTAATTTTACTTTTGATATTAGGTGTTGAGGCTGATAAAAAACTTAGGCTTTTGAATTTTAGAGAAACAATTCTTAGTAATAACATTAGTTATACAAAAGGTAACATAAAACTGTTAGTCTGAAGAAATGCTTTAAGATCAAAAGGCCTAATGATGTATTTATAAAATTAAATTAATTTGCAAATGCTAAGAAGATTTCATGCAAAATAAAAACTAACTTGACTTTGTAAAGAACAATAATTTCAGACTGATGTAATATGCTCTTATGGTAGGTCTGGGAAGTTATAAATTATGAAGAAACTATAATATAATCTTGTTTAAAAGTAACTTTGGTCAATTACAGTGGTTTTCAGAATGAATTTTTTAGAGTCCTGGAGTCAGTGGGTGAGTGTGGACAGAGGTAGGAAAAATGCTAAAGTAGTGAGTTGCTAGGTTCTCCATCTAAATTTCAACTGGAATAGATCATCTTGGGTTTTACATGATGGAATTTCATGTAAATGTAATAGTAAATACACAGTGAAGAGACTTTTTGTACTTGATTCCCAGAACATTATATTAGATATCCATATAATACACATTTCAGCAATATCTCAGTGTAAATCTTACCTTTAAGTGAACGACAAAGTGTTACAAAATTATTATGTGACAATTCATTATCATTAGTTTCAAGAATTGCTTGCTGGATGTTTTTGTTAGGTTATGTAAATAACAAATTTAGAACAATTTGAAGTTACTAATATTATAGATCTGTATACTTAAGAGTATAAGAATTCTCTGATGTAATTTAAAAATGCAATCCTGTAATTGGCTTGCTAATGTCATATTTAAAATTTTGCTAAATAATTTTGCTAATGTTTATATGTGAGGTTAGGCTATAATTTTATTTTCTCATACTGTTCTTGTCCAGTTTTTGTACCAAGTTTCCATTGGCTTCATAAAGAATTAGGGAAGCTCTATCTCGTTTTCTGTTCTCTAGAACATTTTGTACAAAAAAAGGGGTTGTTAGTTCCCTGAAGGTGTGATAAAACTTGTTTGTGAAATCATCTGTCCTTGGTGTCTCTATAGGTTGATTTTGTGACTTCTGCTTCACTATATTAAAATGGTTATAGGTCTATTCAAGTTGTGTATTTCTCTTTAGTTAGTTTAAGTAAATTATATTTTTCTAGGAAATTATCCCTTTTATCTGTGTTTTCAAATTTATTGGCTTAAAGTAGTTCATACTGTTCTCTTATGATCTTAAATCTCTACTTGTAATTAAGTCTATTTCTTATTTCTAATAGTGTTTATTTTTTTCTCTCATTGCTTTTTATGATCAATATGGTCAGAAGTTTGACAACTTTACTATTCTTTTCAAAGACCTATTAATCTGCTCTATATTATTCTTTGCTTTATATTTTATCAAATTTGATTCCCATATTTATTACTTCTTTATTTCTGCTTTCTTTTGTTTAATCTATTGTTCTTTTAAAAAAAACTTGAGTTAAAATCTTGGCTAATAGTTTTCTGTTTTTTCTTCTCTAATATGTGTATTTCAACTATAACTTTTCCTGTTAAGTACCACTTTATGAATGTTTAATGTGTACATGAAAGGAATATTTTTCCTTAACATTGCCTTTTATATTCCACTTCTTTTTTGTATGTAGTTTCTTTCACATATCATTTAGGGTCTTTCAGTCTATTAGTGTCAATTTTTTAATCTGAAAATGTCTTTATTTTATTATTGAATGCAGTTTTAGCTGGAAATCCAAGTCCTTACTCAAAAGTCACCTTAGTAAGTCTTAACTTTAACCTATTTGAACTTGCAGCCTACTCTAACCTTGGCTCTGTCTCCCACTTCCCACCTATCTTGTCTTAATTAAAAAAATAGCATTTATTATAGTTTAACATATTATGTATTTTGTATATTTTTAAGTTTATTATTTATCCTCTTAGGATATAAGCTCCATGAAGCCAGGGATTTTAAACTGTTACTTGATGTATTCCAACATCTAGAAGAGTGTCTGGCACATAAAAAGTATATGGGTAAAAAGTACTTAATAAATATTTATTGAATGAAAGAAAAAGTAAGCTTAGGTTCTGGGTTTATATTTATTTTAAATTTTTTACTTGTAGATATTATTCTGTTCCTATCACCAGGATATAGGCGCCATGAAGGCAGGAATTTTTTGTTTGTTCTGTTCACTGCTGTTTGTTTTGTTCTAGGGCCTAGAACAGTGTTTGGAATTCAACAAATATTAGTGAATTAATGAAATAATAATTAGATTACTCTCCATCTAACTGTGTTTCTGTTGCATTCAGTGTGTCTGTACTGTGAGTTTGCTTTTAGCATTTTCTTTTTGTCTTTAGTTATCTGCAGTTTCTCAGTGATGTATCCCAGTGATATATCAGAAAAAAAGATTTATTTAAAAATTTTTGCATAGGATTCATTTGCTTCCTCAATCTGATCATGTTTTTCATTAATTACAGCAAATTCTTAGCTATTACCTATTCAGTATTTACTCTTTCTTATTCTCTCTTGAAGCTCCTATTTAAATAGACATATGATTGCCTTTTTCATTCAATCTTCCATGACTCTCATCCTCTCGTTTGTATTTTCTATTTCTTTATTGTGTTGCATTCTGGGTAATTTTCTCAAGTCCATCTTTCCATATAATAATTTTCTCTTCAGCTGTATCTAATCTGCTGATAATCCATATGTTGAGATTTTAATATGTTGGTGATTATATTTTTTATTTATAGAAGTTCTGTTTTTTTTAAAAAAATTGCTTATTTATCATGAGGTTCTTTCAGTATGTTTCCTTTTAAAGTATGTTTTTATTTCTTTTTTAACCTTTTAAAATAAATCCAAGAATATTTATTTTAAAATCTCAGATTGTTTTAGTTTCTAAAGGTTTTTTTTTTTTTTTTTTTTTTTAAGTAAAAACTCTGTTTTACTCATTTGTTATGTCTAGTGATTCTCCATTATGGTGAATCAAGTCCACATATGACTTGTAATCTTTATCAGGAGTTTGTTTTTCCATGAGAGTTAAATGTGTTGTAGAAATATCCCTAGAGATAAGTTTTATGTTTATTTTTGTTGGGTGCTCCAGGAGTCCTACCGTCTGAGGCTGGTTTTTAAAAGTTTCTTGGTTTGGGATTTTTGCCACTGATGGATGGTATTTTTTAAGTAAAAACTCTGTTTTACTCATTTGTTATGTCTAGTGATTCTCCATTATGGTGAATCAAGTCCACATATGACTTGTAATCTTTATCAGGAGTTTGTTTTTCCATGAGAGTTAAATGTGTTGTAGAAATATCCCTAGAGATAAGTTTTATGTTTATTTTTGTTGGGTGCTCCAGGAGTCCTACCGTCTGAGGCTGGTTTTTAAAAGTTTCTTGGTTTGGGATTTTTGCCACTGATGGATGGTGCAGGATTGGAGTTTTGATTTCTCATGGGAGACTCCCCTTTTCCACTCACAGCATTCAGCAGTGGTAAACATTCTTGACATTGCCTTGGCCTGGAAGGTTCAGCTTTAAATAAAAACCTATTTATAAATAGGAAACTTTCAGTTTCTAGTAAAGGGAATTTCATTTCCAGATCTTGCCTCGGTCCCTGCCTAAGTATTAAAATTGTGACCCCAAGCTTTAGGATTATATATATCTGGGTATGATATTTGCTTTGACCACTGAAGTCACACCATCTATGATTATTATTATGACTTGAGTTCCCTCTATTTCTCTTATGTTGGGGATTTCCCCTTCTTCTT
>NW_020175050.1:0-8078 GCF_003031525.2 Neophocaena asiaeorientalis asiaeorientalis
GGGGTTAAAGGAGCCGCTGATTTGGGGGCTCTGGCGCACTCCGGCCGGGGCGGAGGGAGGGGCACTGCGTGCGGGGCGCACCTGCGATGGCAGAGGCCGGCGTAACTTTGCACCAGCCTGAGGCGCGTCGTGCGTTCTCCCGGCGAAGTTGTCCCTGGATCCCGGGAACCTGGCAGTGGCGGGCTGCACAGGCTCCGCGGAAGAGGGGTGTGGATAGTAAGCTGTGCTCGCACACCGGCCCCTTCGTGGCGGCAGCAGCAGCCTTAGCGTCTCCCGCCCGACTTACAAACGACAGAAATCTATTTTTCACAGTTCTGGAGGCTGGGAAGTCCAAGGCCATGGTGCACCTTGGTTGAGTGAGGACCCTCTTCTGAATCACAGAGTTTCTGTTCTCGCATGGTGGAAAGGGGCTTGGGATCTCTTCGGATCCACTTCTATAAGGCACTAATGCCATGCATGAGGGTTCCACCCTTTGCCTCTCACACCTGGCGACCAGTGATCTTTTTACTATCTTTTTCTATAATTTTGCCTTTTCCAGAACGTTGCATAATTAGAATTATACAACATGCAGCCTTTTCAGACTAGCTCTTTGTACTTGGTAATATGCACTTAAGGCTAACCCATGTCTTTTCATGGCTTGCTAGCTCATTTCTCCTCGTTGCTAAATAATATTTAATTATATGGTTATGGCACAACTGATGTATCCAACTTGCTTTTTTTAAACCTTTTTAATTTTTTTAAATTTTATTTATTTAAAAAATTTTATTGGGGTATAGTTGATTTACAATGTTGTATTGGTTTCTGTTGTACAGCAAAGTGAATCAGTTATACATACACATATATCCACTCTTTTTTAGATTCTTTTCCCATATAGGTCATTACAGAGTATTGAGCAGAGTTCCCTGTGCTCTACAGCAGGTTCTTATTAGTTATCTATTTTCTGTATAGTAGTGTAGTGTGTATATGTCAATCCTAGTCTCTCAATTTATCCCTCCCCCCCTTTCCCCCCTGGTAACCACTTTTGCAGGACATCTTAGGTATTTCCAATTTTGGTTGATTATCAGTAAAGCTCCTCTAAACATTCACATGCAGGTTTTGTGTGGGTTAATCAGTTGGGTAAATACTTGGTAGTGTGACTGCTGGATCATATGGTAAGATTATATTTAGCTTGGTAAGAGACTGCCCATCTTCCAAAGTGACCACCATTTTGCATTCTTACCAGCACTGAAGGAGAATTTTTGTTACTCCTCATTCTTGATGAAACTGATAGTAGGTTTTTTGGATTTTAACCATTCTCATAGGTATGTAGTGGAATCTCATTTTTGTTTAACTTCAACTCACAAATGATCATCTTTGCATATTTTTGTTTGCCATATCTATATCTTCTTTTGCAAAGTGTCTATTCAGCTCTTTGACTCATTTTTAATTGCGTTTTTTTCTTGTTGAGTTTTTTTTTTTTTTTTTTGCGGTACGCGGGCCTCTCACTGCTGTGGCCTCTCCCGCTGCGGAGCACAGGCTCCAGACGCGCAGGCTCAGCGGCCATGGCTCACGGGCCCAGCCGCTCCGCGGCATGTGGGATCTTCCCGGACCGGGGCACGAACCCGCGTCCCCTGTATCGGCAGGCGGACTCTCAACCACTGCGCCACCTGGGAAGCCCTCTTGTTGAGTTTTAAGCATTCTTTGTATATTTTAGATACGGTTCCTTTATCTGATATGTAATTTGGCAAATAGGACTTGTATAATATGCACTAAGATGAAATGAAATGACAGTGAGTCAATTATGCCTTTATATTTTCAGCCTGGGTTTCTGGAAAAAACGGAGAGCAATAGTAACAGAAAACAGAAAGTTGAGAGTTAAAATCACTTTGGGAATAAGTGGGAAGGAGATGACTCATGTAGTTTTGAGTCAAGATGGAGCTTGAGGTGATGGAAGAATTTCCAAACTAGAGATTAAAAATATAATAAGATTTTGCTGTCATCATCATAGATTATTGTAGAGAAAGCAGAAGTAAAGAGCAAATAGAAGTTAGGGTAAGAACCATACTGTGTCACAAAAGTGATAGAAGGAAGTTTTAAGAAGGAATCAAACGTTGAATATGTACCACTATGACGGACATAATGAAAGTATGAAAATTGCTTTGTCTTCTTGAGGTCAAGTCAGCTGTCAGCTTACTTCTATATTCTGTGCCTTTTGTATCTGGGGACCCGAACTTGCTTTGTCAAGAGAGCTCTCTCTCTTACTTTAATGAGTCTCTTATCTTTAGCACCTTGTAGAATTTCTCAAATTGAATTTTACGTCCCTGAGGCTCTTTTGCAGGGTGAACATGGGCTGGATCTTGTTTTTTTTTTTTTTTTTATCTAATAAAACTACATTATTATATATATTATATATATATGAGAGATCTGTATATCTATATAGTTTAAATTGATTTTTTAAATACTGAATTCATTGAAATAAATCAGTTGCCTTCTCAATAATACCAGTCTGTTGTAGGATCATACAGTTGTGACTTTAGTCCCCAGCAGAATTAATTAATATGTATAAATTCTGTGCCTTGTCTGTGCTAGAAACATGCGGCCTATTCCCTGAAGTCATAAAGATATACATGCTTTTTCTCCATCTAAAAGTACAATTTTCCATTGTCTTTTTCACCTAACCATCCTTAAGGATGGTAATTTATTGAATAATTCACAGAGAGTGTACAGTAGTACAAATAATTACAATCACCGAGTAATAATTATTGATAGCCTATTTGTGATTTTGAGTTGTTTAGTGAAATGGCATACCAACGTGAAGCATCAATTTGAAAACATGTAATTTTATATTTTTTTAAGTGAAGATATGTAAAAGTTCTTTGCTTGAAAATTCTGTGTATATTCAGCCGTTATTATTAGACTATGAAAATGATTCCAGTGAAACTGACTACATATATTGAATATCAGTGAAAAAATGTCGAGTATTTTGAACTGAACATTAGTTTTATCATTGGATTTAGTGACCCTGAGAAAAAGAATTTGTGTTGTAAACAGTAAAAGATAAGAACTTATTCATTAAGCATGTTTTTTAGCACCTAAACTGTACCAGTGCTTTATTATCCCATTTGATACTGTTGCTAGAGTTTCACTTACCTTAAGTCTTAAATCTATGATAATTACTTACAAAAAAGTGGAAGCACTTTGCAAGGCTTAACCGAACAGCAGTGGACTACAGCATCAGTTCAAATATGACACTGAAATTTACTGTTGCAAAACAGCTGTGTAACATGATACAATAGCTATAGTTTAAGATTGCTAAAGTTCTAACTTTACTTTTTCCCCCCTACTTTTTCATAGTGGTAAAATATAAATAACAAACAATTTGCCATTTTAACCATATCAAGGATATAATCCAATGGCACTAATTATACTCACTATGTGTGCAACCATCACTCCTGTCTACTTCTCAAACTTTGTCTTTACCCAAAGCAGAAATTCTGTACCCGTTAAGCAAATAACTCCTCATTCTCCTCTCCCTCGGCCCCTGGATGCCCCTAGTCTACTTTGTCTCTATGAATTTACCTGTTCTAGATATTTCATATAAGTGGAATCATATAATGTTTGCCCGTTGTGTCTAGCTTATTTTATTTACTAGATCATTCTTAAGGTTCCTCCATGTTGTAACAGAACTTCATTCCTTCTTATGGATGAATAATAGTCCCTTGTATGTATGTACATCTTTTAAAAATATTTCTATGCTAAATCAATCTGCATAAATGTCATTTTTCTATATCTTTGATGTAAATGAAGATTTCGTATTGATTAATTTTATTCTTTTCAATTCTTTTACAGGTTTGACAGATGAAAAAGTGAAGGCATATCTTTCTCTTCACCCCCAGGTGTTAGATGAATTTGTATCTGAAAGTGTTAGCGCAGAGACTGTAGAAAAATGGCTGAAGAGGAAAAACAACAAACCAGAAGGTAAGATCTCATTTAGATTGAATGTGGATTATTTTCTATTTCATAGTGACAAAAAAGGTATTTAATACATGCTAGAAAGTAAAATATTAGTAGTTTAATTCTGTAAGAATTTTATTCTGTTTAAAAAGATAACTTAAAATAAGTTAGAATGAGGGGAAACAAATATAAAAGGATGATTTTAAGAAAATGCCTGGCAAAGAACTGAAAATTTATTTAGATATGACCACATTGAAAAATGCAAAAGTCAATATTAGACTTGATTTTATTTCATGGTTATTATTGATTATAAAAATATTCTTTATATATTTCAAAAATAGAGTTATATTATTATATTTTGCAAAATGAATTATTCAAACAATTTTTGTATGTGCACAGTAGGAAAAGAACTCTTGACTTGCATTAGACATTTTATTTACACTCATAAACTTAAGATGTGGTTATATTTATGGAAAAAAGAAAGGTGGACTCAAAAGGAATGTAAAATCAAATAAATTTCCCCCAAAACTGAATCTATGTTAATATATTGGATTTGGTTATTCTGGTATAATTTTAATTTTGGATTTAAATGAATTTATATTTGGCCAATCATGACTTCTCATTTCTATGAATGTTGCTTTTATAGTGGAAATTAAAATTTATGTATGATTCTAACTACATGGAGAAGTTTTATATTAAAAAAACCAAAATATTTACTATTTTTCTGGAAATTTTTTTTGTGTAAAAAAATGCTACATTTAAAGTTCAAAAATGACCATTATTAAAATGTTACGCTGTAAGACCTATGCTAATAACGTGCTGCCTGGAGCTGATTTTCCTCACTCCACCGATGAAAGTTTCTATAATTTTCTTACATAATTTTTATAATAAAAAAGAGGTGGCTGTTTTTAAAAAGAGAGTTTTTGGTATTGAAACACAAAGTTGTTTTTAAAGTGTCCATGGGTAGGTGTGAATGTGTATGCATGTATGTGTGGATTGAGAGGGAGGGAAAAAGGGAGAGAGGGAGAGAGAGAGAGAGAGAGAGAGAGAGAGATACCTAAATCAGAGACACATATTCTTTTCAAAAGGATCGTGGCATTAATAGTAAGAACAAAGCTTGACATGGTATGTTTCATCTATTACAAACCTTACACATTTCGAAACAGTTCTAGATGTCTGAAACTTTCAGAAGTGTGACTGAGTTGTACTTAAGGCAACCTGCTGTGTAATGGTGGACGGTAATATAATGCAAACATATATGCTGCCAACATTGTTAATCAACTACACTCCCGTATAAAATGGAAAGTTAAAAATATATATGATGTCTCTGAGATATGAAATTGAGCGTAGGTCTTAGAAAATGAAAAGAATTGCATGCTGATTTAGTGTTACATAGTTAACTTTTAAAGTTTTATAAATATTTGAATGTCATTCCACATCTCCCGAATCTGTTTTCTATATTAGTTAACCAAATAATACTTTAAACCTCTTAATACATATACTCAAGAGTTAAATGATTATTAAGAATAGCAATGCGTAACTGAAACAATACTCAGTTATGCTGGAAGAAAAACTTGTCCTTATAAGGAGACGATTTTGACAGTGACCCTGTGCCGGGCTAGAGACTGTTGATGCCACCGAGAATGTGAATGAATCGTCCACTCGGGGCTCACTGTCTAGTGGTGGGGAAAGGCATAGAAGTAACCACAGCACAGAATGCATCAGCAGTAAAAAAGGATGCAAGCAGTTTGCAGTGGAAGGGCATTAAAAGGGCTCTTTAATTCTACTGCTGCGGTCCAGTAAGACCCTTTTCACCTCCTCTTCCAAGGAGTTTATCACAAAAATGTATCACATTACATCTGCTTTATATCCAGTGAGATTCTGTAGCATGGCCCCTGCAGACAGTTTAAAGGCAAGGTTTAGCACTAAACTTGTGTGAGTAGCATGGAAAAAGCATTGCCCAGTGTTCTTTGCGATGTAGAAAGCCAGTTAAATATGTTTATTTCATTTATATAGTCATGGATTAAAGTAGTGGTTCTTTGAACCATCTCCTTTCTTTTCCCTCACCCCGCCCTTCTCATTATTATCCCTTCATTGAAAATGTCTTGAGGAAGAAAATTTTTTTCAGGAGGATTTTTTTTTTTTTTTTTTTTTTTTGATTTTTTTTTTTTTTTGCGGTACGCGGGCTTGTCACTGTTGTGGCCTCTCCCGTTGCGGAGCACAGGCTCCGGACGCGCAGGCTCAGCAGCCATGGCTCACGGGCCCAGCCATTACGCGGCATGTGGGATCTTCCCGGACCGGGGCACGAACCCGTGTCCCCTTCATCGGCAGGCGGACTCTCAACCACTGCACCACCAGGGAAGCCCAAGGTCAGGAGGATTTTTAGGGAGTGTTTCTATTTCCAATGTGTGGACCCAGGAACAGAAAGTGTGACAGCTAGAAGGTCTTGGAGAATATTTCGTTGAAAATGAGAAAAGCCCATCCAAATTATTTCATTTTGTGTCAGTTTAGTCAAAGAAAATGAAGTAAGGAAAACTGCCGGAATAAGTAATTTGCACAACACTTTGTACATTATAAGTACTCAATAAATATTAATTTAATTTATTTTTTTAAACACTGATAAATCAGCCTCATATGGAAATGATCTACATTATGGGGACAGAAAATCGTGTAAAGGCATATTCTGCTTAGAGAAAGATCCTATATGAAAATTCAAATTTTTAAACAAATGAATAAAGGGGTGATTATTTAAATTACAAAATTATATTTGCCTTTAAAATGGTCAGCTTTCAGACTGCTTGCACGTGTTTCTTAATGATGACTGTGCTATCCAAAAAGCTAGTTTTTCTTCAATCATTGAGCATTTTATTCAGCACCTACTGTTTGCTTGGTGCTCAGAAGGCAAAACTTAAAAAATAGAGAACGCACGACATTTTATTTAAACTATGGTAATATTTATAACGGACTAATATTGCGTGACCATAGAGCAGTTGTAATTTTCAAGACAGCTCACATATATTGACCCTTTACATCTGGTTGAATTAATGAAGGTTAAGTAAGCTCATGTTCATTTGGCAGATGTTGGAACTGTGCAAGGGAAGCTAAAGGGTCACTAACGGTCCAGTGTTTATCACAAGAATGTGTCTCATTACATCTGCTTTATATTCAGTGAGATTCTGTAGCATGGCCCCTGCAGACTGTTTAAAGGCAAGGGTTAGCACTAAACTTATGTGAGTGGCATGGAAAAAGCATTGCCCAGTCTATCACGTGTACCTGTAAATGTCAAGTAATTAACAATGAAAATGTTAGTGCTGTCAGCTGCCTTCAATGTTTACAAGAATGGTTTCTTTTTTTACCCAAAGAATATAGTTACATTTTTTCACCTCTCCATGATTCTGGAGATGGGATTTAATTTTCATTCAGATAAAACTGTTAGATATTTCATACTGAGAATTAGTGGGATTTAATTTATGCCCCCCAAACCTATTATATACAACCTGATATGTGGATTAAGTAGCATTTGCCCTACTTGGTATGTAACATACAGTTTCTATGCTAGTGTATATAATGTAGCAGGATATTAAGTTAACAGAGCATGAATTTGCCAAAGCACACAATGTTAGAAGACTTCAGTTAGTAAGACGAAGCAGTGATGTGTTAACTATTAGGACATACCAGGAATAAGAAAAAACACATAATTGAAATAGTTTACTTGGAACTTCATTTGGGGCACTTTCTCTCTTTTCCTTAAAATTACGTTGTCTCAAATGCTGAAATTACATTTTCACATAGAACTTTCATATTCTTTTTCATAGTGGAAAACAGAAAATGTGTTGAGTGTTGCATGCCTTAATCTAAATTACAAATAAACGTGAGTTCACCATGTGGTAACTAGAAGGGGGATAAAGTTAATATTAATTCATTTGTAAAGAGTTACTTGATGTATTTCGTTAATTCTGTTAATTGTACATATTACTGTTAAAGGTGTATCTTTAATATATTCTTTTTGAGAGTGTTTGGGCTCCTTAGCAATCCAATCAGGTTGATTGGGATTTTGATAATTTCAAAAGATTAAGTCAGGGCTTCCCTGGTGGCGCAGTGGTTGAGAGTCCGCCTGCCGATGCAGGGGACACGGGTTCGTGCCC
>NW_020175050.1:29799-79277 GCF_003031525.2 Neophocaena asiaeorientalis asiaeorientalis
TTTTGCGGTACGCGGGCTTGTCACTGTTGTGGCCTCTCCCGTTGCGGAGCACAGGCTCCGGACGCGCAGGCTCAGCAGCCATGGCTCACGGGCCCAGCCATTCCGCGGCATGTGGGATCTTCCCGGACCGGGGAACGAACCCGTGTCCCCTTCATCGGCAGGCGGACTCTCAACCACTGCACCACCAGGGAAGCCCAAGGTCAGGAGGATTTTTAGGGAGTGTTTCTATTTCCAATGTGTGGACCCAGGAACAGAAAGTGTGACAGCTAGAAGGTCTTGGAGAATATTTCGTTGAAAATGAGAAAAGCCCATCCAAATTATTTCATTTTGTGTCAGTTTAGTCAAAGAAAATGAAGTAAGGAAAACTGCCGGAATAAGTAATTTGCACAACACTTTGTACATTATAAGTACTCAATAAATATTAATTTAATTTATTTTTTTAAACACTGATAAATCAGCCTCATATGGAAATGATCTACATTATGGGGACAGAAAATCGTGTAAAGGCATATTCTGCTTAGAGAAAGATCCTATATGAAAATTCAAATTTTTAAACAAATGAATAAAGGGGTGATTATTTAAATTACAAAATTATATTTGCCTTTAAAATGGTCAGCTTTCAGACTGCTTGCACGTGTTTCTTAATGATGACTGTGCTATCCAAAAAGCTAGTTTTTCTTCAATCATTGAGCATTTTATTCAGCACCTACTGTTTGCTTGGTGCTCAGAAGGCAAAACTTAAAAAATAGAGAACGCACGACATTTTATTTAAACTATGGTAATATTTATAACGGACTAATATTGCGTGACCATAGAGCAGTTGTAATTTTCAAGACAGCTCACATATATTGACCCTTTACATCTGGTTGAATTAATGAAGGTTAAGTAAGCTCATGTTCATTTGGCAGATGTTGGAACTGTGCAAGGGAAGCTAAAGGGTCACTAACGGTCCAGTGTTTATCACAAGAATGTGTCTCATTACATCTGCTTTATATTCAGTGAGATTCTGTAGCATGGCCCCTGCAGACTGTTTAAAGGCAAGGGTTAGCACTAAACTTATGTGAGTGGCATGGAAAAAGCATTGCCCAGTCTATCACGTGTACCTGTAAATGTCAAGTAATTAACAATGAAAATGTTAGTGCTGTCAGCTGCCTTCAATGTTTACAAGAATGGTTTCTTTTTTTACCCAAAGAATATAGTTACATTTTTTCACCTCTCCATGATTCTGGAGATGGGATTTAATTTTCATTCAGATAAAACTGTTAGATATTTCATACTGAGAATTAGTGGGATTTAATTTATGCCCCCCAAACCTATTATATACAACCTGATATGTGGATTAAGTAGCATTTGCCCTACTTGGTATGTAACATACAGTTTCTATGCTAGTGTATATAATGTAGCAGGATATTAAGTTAACAGAGCATGAATTTGCCAAAGCACACAATGTTAGAAGACTTCAGTTAGTAAGACGAAGCAGTGATGTGTTAACTATTAGGACATACCAGGAATAAGAAAAAACACATAATTGAAATAGTTTACTTGGAACTTCATTTGGGGCACTTTCTCTCTTTTCCTTAAAATTACGTTGTCTCAAATGCTGAAATTACATTTTCACATAGAACTTTCATATTCTTTTTCATAGTGGAAAACAGAAAATGTGTTGAGTGTTGCATGCCTTAATCTAAATTACAAATAAACGTGAGTTCACCATGTGGTAACTAGAAGGGGGATAAAGTTAATATTAATTCATTTGTAAAGAGTTACTTGATGTATTTCGTTAATTCTGTTAATTGTACATATTACTGTTAAAGGTGTATCTTTAATATATTCTTTTTGAGAGTGTTTGGGCTCCTTAGCAATCCAATCAGGTTGATTGGGATTTTGATAATTTCAAAAGATTAAGTCAGGGCTTCCCTGGTGGCGCAGTGGTTGAGAGTCCGCCTGCCGATGCAGGGGACACGGGTTCGTGCCCCGGTCCGGGAAGATCCCACATACCGCGGAGCGGCTGGGCCCGTGAGCCATGGCTGCTGAGCCTGCGAGTCCGGAGCCTGTGCTCCGCAACGGGAGAGGCCACAGCAGTGAGAGGCCCGTGCACCGCAAAAAAAAAAAAAGATTAAGTCAGATCATCACAAATACTTTTAGTGATTATGAAACTAATTCAAATAAATTTAATAGCTTTGTTATAGATTAGATTGATTTCTGAAGCAATTTTTATATTATCTGTAAAGATCCTATCGGTGGTAGCTATTATTCTTTCATTCAACATTGTTACTACATTTCCTAAATAAAAATTTTGTTTGCAAGGGATTCTAACTAATGAAAATGTTATGAGCTAATGGAGTTTTGAAAATACTTTGTTTTTGTTTCTTTTTATAAAAATTGTATTTGTTAATTGCACATATTATAGATAAAGATGTGTAATAGAAGTCATTGCATCTATTTAATATAATTTTTTCGGCATTTAAAATTTTGTTTCATATAACGCAGATTTTTAAAAATAAAATAAAAACCTGTGAAAGATAAGTGATATAACCATTTCTGTGTGTGTGTGTGTGTGTGTGTGTGTGTTTTAATCTACCCCTTAAAAGCTTCCTGAGGATTTAACATTGGTCTGGATTATTTGACCAAAGGTTGAATAATCATTTTTAGAAACATTCATTTGAGTGGTGAGTTGTAGCTGGAATGTGACCAGGTACTACTCATTTCTCTAGCTACTTATTCAGCATGCCAGTTGACAAAGATCTGTGTAGTACCTACTATGGGAGTGTAGTTGGAAAACCAGGAATATAAATTTGATTCCCTCAAGGTCACTTTCTGATAGAGGAAAACAGATAATAAACACATAAGCTAAGAATAAGATTTATTTCAGTATTTGTTGACTGTGTATATTTGAAATCATCTAGCATAAGGTCTAGCAAATAGAAATTTTTAGGAGAATTAGATTTGTTTGAGATTTTAAAATCCACATTGTTTGCTTTTGGATAGACGGAGCCTATGTTTTATATTAAGCATGTGTGCCTGTCCATCTGTCCTGTCCTGGGCTCTTTGTAAGTCACAGGAGCACTGTTTCTCTGTTTACTGCCCTTAAGGGACTCATAATCTTGTGGTGTGGAAAGAAGATATGAAACTATGAGAGTACAGCAACTGAGGGTGTATAATCAAGTGTTAAATTGTGTGGTATAGTTTATCAAGGCAACACTTGTGAGAATTGGGGTCATTAAGAGGTATGAAAATTGAGAAGGCTTTTTGTAGGAATTGGTTTTTGATTTAGGCAACTTGTTCCCCAGATCACTGCCAACATCACTTGGGGACCAGTTAGGAATGCCATAGGTTGGGTCTTAGCCCAGACCTCCTGAATCAGAAACTCCTGTGGTTGGACCAGCAATCTGTGTTTTAACAAGCGCCCACCGCGGCCCCGGCCCCGGCCCCAGCCCCAGCCCCCATCCCTGGCCCCAGGTCCCCAGTATCTGATGCAAGCTAACACTTGAGAACCACAGCCTTGGGCACTGGGATGGGGGCCTGTGGAGGGGTAAGTGTGGTGCTGCTGGCAAGCAACGGGAGAAAAGGCAGGGCTGCAGGACTTGCTGGGATTTCCTTCTGGGAGAGGCTGAAGAGGGAGGATTTGTCACAAAATTCTGGGTAGAAGCAAGTTGATAGAAAGCAGTAGGGTGGTCGAAAGCAAGTTGGCTGAAACAGCTCAAATAGAAGTTTGGTTAAAGAGAATACGTTCAGTCACTCTTCTTTTCTTTTTAAAAAAGTTTCTGGATTTTTGTTTGTTTGTTTGCTTTTGTAGTGCTGGCAGTTTTGATATGCTGTGGAGTCATTTGGTATAGATTTTACATCTTGAAAATATTTTTTCTTATTCTAAGAATGGGAGAAGTTGCTGTTAAAATTTTTGTCTTTCTACTCACATTTTATTTTAGCTATTTATTCATGTTCTGCATTGACTGTAATAGGAAAAGCAGAAACAATGTAAAAATCCAAAATAGGTGTTTAATTGATAGCTTTGCTAAAGTATGGTGAGTTGCAGAGCTACGTATATTATCACCTTTTTGCAAGATAATAATCACATATAAACGCATAGACAAAGAGCTAGTAAAATATATGTCATTGTGGTTGTTTTTGGGGATTTATAGGTGTGTTTATATCCTTATATGTGTTGCTGTTATAATAAGAAATAATTAGAAGAAATATTAAAAGAAAGTTTTTAGAGTTTTTCTTATATGGAGGGTTTTGCCCCAAATTTCAGTACTTCTAATTCAGTTTAAACCAATTATCCACTGCTTGTTTGGCTACTTTTCTGTTGCAAGGAATAATAAACATTTATTCTATATTTACTAATCCCTTTATTATTGGCTTTTCCTCCCTCTCCCCCATATATTATCTTCGGTGACATAGATTATCACATAGGAAGTTGGTGGCTGAAATGGGGTCTAGCAAAGCACACAGCTTAGTTTTTTCCCAGAGTCATCATTTTGGGTTTACAAATTATTTTACTCAAATTTACCAAATATCTTCTATATGTTTAGCATTTGCTAATAAGCATCAGACATGAATTCAGTTGTAATGGAATTTGCTGTCTAAAGGGGGCAAAAAAACATTAAGTAATTTGACCATAATTATTTATATCAGTTATATAAGTTTTTTCCTTGTGATGAGAACTTTTAGGATCTACTCTCTTAGCAGCTTTCAAATACCATGCAGCTGTGGTAACTCTAGTCATCATGGTGTACGTCGAATCCTCAGTATTTACTTATCACATAACTTGAAGTTTGTACCTTTTGATCACTTTCACTCAATCTCCTCATCCTAAATCAGTTTACAAAGTGTTAAGGCTGAAAGCTTTTTCTTGAAGGTCAGGCACAAGACAAGCTTGCCCACTCTCACCACTTCTATTCAACATGGTACTGGCAGTCCTGGACAGAACAATAAGGCAAGAAAAAGATACAGAAAGCATCAGAATTGGAAAGGAGGATGTAAAAGGGTCTCTATCTGCAGATTCCATGATTTTATATATAGAAAATACTAAAGACACTGCCAAAAAGTTGTTAGATCTAATCAGCTAATTCAGGAAAATTGAAGAACACAAAAATCAGTAGTCTTTCTATACACTAACAGTGTATCATTTGAAAAAGAATAAAACAATCTCATTTACAATAGCATCAAAAACAATAAAATTCGTAGGAATAAATTTCACCAAGGAGGTGAAATACCTCTACTCTGCAAGACACTGATGAAAGAAATCAAAGAAGACACAAATAAATTGAAAGGTGTACTGGGTTCATGGATTGGAAGAATTAATACCGTGAAAATGTCCATACTACCCAAAACCATCTGTAGATTTAACGCAATCCCTATCAAGATTCCAGCGGCAATTTTTTTATAGAAGTAGAAAAAAAATCCTAAAATTTACATGAAGCCATAAAAGACCCTAAATGGCCAAAGAATACCGAGAAGGAACAAAGTGGTTGGTATCACACTTTATGATTTCAAGGTATAGTACTTAAAACAGTATGGTACTATATGAAAAAAGACAAATAGATCAATGGAATAGAATCAAGAGCCCAGAAATACACCCAAACACATGTCAACTAATACTTGACCACGGAGCCAAGAATACTAAAAGGAGAAAAGACAGTCTTCAGTAAATGGTGCTGGGAAGGTTGAATTTTCACATGTAGAAGAATGAAACTTAGACCCCTATCTTATACCATTCACAAAGATTAACATAAAATGGATCAAAGACTTAAATGTAAGACTTGAAACCATGAAACTCCTAGACAAAAACACAGGAAAAATAGCTCCTTGACATTGGTGTTGGCAATGATGTTTTAGATATGACATCTCCAAACACAAGCAACAAAAACAAAACTAAGCAAGTGAGACTACATGGAGCTAAAAGCTTCTGCACAACAAAAGAAACAATGAATGAAATGGAAAGCCATCCTATAGAATGGGGAAAAAAATTGCAAACAATCTGATAAGAAATTAATACATCAAAATAAGTAAGGAACTCATTCAATTCAATAGCAACAACAGTAAAAGAAGAAAACTAATCCAATTTAAAAATGGGCAAAGGACCTGAATAGACATTTTTCCAAAAGAGATATGGGAATAGCCAACGGGTACATGAAAAGATGTTCAACTTCTGGAATCATTAGGAAAATGCAAATCAAAACCACTTCACACCTGTTAGAATGGCCATCATCAAAAACACAAGAGCTTTGGGACTTCCCTGGTGGTCCAGTGATTAAGACTCCATGCTTCCACTGCAGGGGCATGGGTTCGATACCTGGCCAGGGAACAAAGATCCCGCATGCCACGTGGTGTGGCCGAAAAAAGAAAAAGGCCAAGAGATAACAAATGCTGGCAAGGATGTGGAGAAAAGGGTATCCTAGTGCACTGTTGGTAGGTGTCTAAATTGGTACAGTCACTGTGGAAAACAGTATGGAGTTCCTTAAAAAAATAAAAATACTATTATCATAGGATCTAGCAATTGCACTCCTGGGAATATATCTGAAGGAAATGAAAACACTCTGTCAAAGAGATATCTGCACCCCAATGTTTTCCTGCAGCATTATTTACAATAGCCAAGACATGGAAGCAACCTAAGTGTCCACTGATGAACAAATAAAGAAGTTGTGGTATGTATATACAACAGAATATTATTCAGTTATTTAAAAAAAGGGGAAATCCTGCCACTTGTGACAACATGGATGGACTTTGAGGGTATTTTGCTAAGTCAGAGAAAGACAAATGCTGTAAGATCTCACTTTTTTTTAATGTTGAATCAAAAAAAAATAACTGAAAAGGAGACCAGATTTGTGGTTACTAGAGGTTGGGGGTGGGGTGATGGGAGGGGGGATTTGGATGAAGGTGGTTAAAAGGCACACATTTCCAATTATAAGATAATTAACACTAGGAATGTAATGTAAAACATGATGACTATAGTTAACCCTGGTATGTGATACACCAGCTGTTAAGAGAGTAGACTGTAAGAGTTCTCATCACAAGGAAAAATCTTTTTTTCTTCTTTTAAATTTGTATCTATATAAGATGATGGATAGAAACTAAACTTACTGTGGTAACCATTTCACAATATATGTAAGTCAAATCTTTATGCTGTGTACCCTGAACTTGTACAGTGCTGTATGTCAATTATATCTCGGTAAAACTAGAAAAAAATCTTTTAAAAAGGTGCTAAAAAGGAAGGTTGGTGTTTAAGCTCCGGCCTGAAGGATGAATTTGCTATGTTTTTGGCTGCACTGGGTCTTCGTTGCTGCACGCGGGCTTTCTCTAGTTGCGGCGAGCGGGGGCTACTCTTCGTTGCAGTGCGCGGGCTTCTTGTTGCAGTGGCTTCTCTTGTTGAGGAGCACGGGGTCTAGGCACGTGGACTTCAGTAGTTGTGGCGCGTGGGCTTCAGTAGTTGTGGCTCGCGGCTCTAGAGCGCAGGCTCAGTAGTTGCGGCACAGGGTCTTAGTTGCTCCGCGGTATGTGGGAATCTTCCCGGACCAGGGCTCGAACCCATGTCCCCTGCATTGGCAGGCAGATTCTTAACCACTGTGCCACCAGGGAAGTCCAGAATTTGCAATTCTATTAGAGGAGAGGGAGAAAGAGTTGGAGGACTCCAAAGGTGGAAGGGGTTTTGTTGGAGCATTGTGGAGGAGGAGGATGCGGGTGTGAGCAGAGAACGATCCTACAAGACTGTTCAGGTCATATTTAAGGGCTTTGGATTTTATCTTGAGAGTAACATGAAGGTATCGAAAGATTTGAAGGAAGTCTGATAAGACGTATTTTGAATGGATTTTCACAATCTATAATATCTTGTTTGGTATGAAAAAAAATCAATGCAGTGAAGTTTCAGCCTCTGGTCAGTTGTCATCTTCCCAGAACTCATCAGCACATCTGTCTGATGGTTTGTTGTGTCAGTATCAGTTGATAACTTACTTGCAGATATCTTAATGCAGTAGCTCAGTATTTTGAAATGGAAGCCAAAAGTGTGTATCTCTAACGTTTATGAACTATCAAGGAATAAAGTTTTGCTGGGAACTTTTTATAGAACCCGTATGACTAATATTTTCAAGTGGAGTAAATAAATGTTCATGTTGGTCTTGGCACAATTTAAAACCTAATGGTAAAACATTGAATGTATTTGGGGAAAAGTGAACATTGAGTGAACAAGATTCAGGAAGAGAGAAAGCACTCATTTCTTTAATCTGTATAAATCACGAAACATTATCAAGAATGACTCATAAAGCACAGAACATTGAGAGGAGACACAACAAAACAAGAATGGTTCTCAAACTTCCAAAACAATTGAACAGGAAATGATAAAAATGATGAAAGGAATGATTTATCTTGGAGTAATTTTATAAACAAATGTAATCAACAAATGAACCATTAATACTAGGGATGTTTTAGAAATTAATCTCAGACTAAGGATTTTAAAAGTCAAGGGTCCTTAGAGTAATCAGAGTTGAAACTCCTTATTTTGGAATTTATGTGATGTTTTTCACTTAAAGAGTTTACCTAAAAAATATATAAACAAGCATATTTATTTTCCTAATTATATATGTATGAGATTTATTTGAGATGGACTTATTAATAATATTTCTCACAGCCTTGAAATTTTTTTTAGACATCAATGGAGGCACTCAGATTTCAGTGTGGCTTACAATTGTCCTTATACTGTAGTACCTGTTCAGCTTTCTATACATTCTTTTACTGTGGGGCTAAGAAAATTAAGTTCTAGACTAAGTCCTATTAGAACTTTCTTCATAAATTTTTTATATGAAAGTATAACACAAAGAAACTTAAAATGTGTTAATTTATTGGCAATTTCTAAGATACGTGACTTCAGTTCTTTTTCTGTGTTTGATACTCTAAGGAGGAAATTAGAAGTGACTTTAGAAGCAAAATATTTTTTCACATAAAAAGACTTATGCATTCCCCATACACATTTAAAAATGTAACATGTAGCATATATTTAAATTATTTTTGTTTTAAGCGTTGCAAATCCATTTCTTAGAACAGTATCCTGTTATGCAGAATTCTTGCTCTAAATATTCATCGAAGGAAGGAATTCACTTAAGTTAAATATGGACATGCAAAGTTTCAGTAAAACCGGGGATGACTAATATAAATCAATCAAAGCTTTATGAAATGAAATTAGTGCCTGGCTAGTAAACACTTATAGAAAGAATGAATAAGTGAATATAGTGAAGCCCATAAGATTACAGAACATCTCCATACTGTTTTGTAAAAAGAAAATTTTAAAAACTGGTTGTTATGCTATTAAGGAAAGACAACAGCAACAATACCCTAACAGGAAAGAGCAGGCATAGGAGATACTCCTATGGATAAAAAATAGATAGATATTGACTTACTCAAATAGTAAAAACAAGCAGAGATCTCAGTAAAGTTATAAGTTGTGTAAAAAATGGATTTTTTTCAAATGATAATGGCAAATAATAGTGTGGTACTTATTTGCCAACTACTATTTTAAGTGCTTTAGATAAATTAATTCAGCTAATCCTTACAACAATATTATGAGAAGGATATTATCACCATCCCCAACTTACAGATGAGGAAACTGAAATAGATCTGTAAAGCATCAGAGCTGGGATATGAACACAAGTATTGAAAGCAGGGCCTGGGGCTTCCCTGGTGGCACAGTGGTTAGGAATCCACCTGCCAGTGCAGGGGACATGGGTTCAATCCCCGGTCTGGGAAGATCCCACCTGCCACGGAGCAACTGAGCCCGTGCACCACAACTACTGAGACGGCACTCTAGAGCCCGCGAGCCCCAACTACTGATGTTCACGCACCTAGAGCCCATGCTCTGCAACAAGAGAAGTCACCGCAATGAGAAGCCCGTGCATTGCAAAGAAGAGTAGCCCCCGCTCACTGCAACTAGAGAAAGCCTGAGTGCAGCAACGCAGCCATAAATAAATAAATAAATTTATAAAAAAAAAAGAAAGAAAGAAAGCAGGGCTTGGAAGATATATTTATACACGTATGTGCATCATATCATGATTAGCAATGGCCAATGGTGGAAGCGGCCCTAGTGCCCACTGATGGATGAGTGGACAAGCGAAATGTGGTCTATCCATACAGTGGAATATCATTCGGCCTTAAAAAGGAAGGGAATTCTGACACATGCTACAACATAGATGAACCTTGAGGACATGATCCCATCACAAAAGGACAAATACTGTGTGTTTCTACTAATACGAGGCACCCAGGGTAGACAGATTCTTAGAGACAGAAAGTAGAATGGTGGTTGCCAGGGGCTGGGGGAGGGAGGAATGGGGAATCAGTGTTTAACGGGTACAGAGTTTCAGTTTTGCAAGATGAAAAAGTTCTGGAGATTGATTGTACAATTATGTAAATATAGTAAACACCGCTGAGCTGCATGCTTAGAAGTGGTTAAAATGGTAAATTTTATGCTGTGTATTTTATCAAAAATTTTTTACTTAAAAATTAAAAAAGAATTCCAATCAACTATCACATCATTTAGGAAGCCTTAGGGGGGACACTCCCAGGTTGATTTAGATGGGCCAGTTGCTTCCCATGGCACCCCGGCTTGCTCTCCTGGCTCCGGGATACTGTGCATAGGAGTAAGTCCATGGTTTGTGAGGCTTGAGAGAGAGACCCCCTTGAAGAAAATTTGGTATAAAAGCAAGTATTTCTTTTCTTTTTTTAATTTTAATTTTATTGGAGTATAGTTGATTTACAATGTGGTGTTAGTTTCAGGTGTACATCAAAGTGATTCAGTTAAGCATATACATGTATTCATTCTTTTTTAGATTCTTTCCTCCTATAGGTTATCACAGAATATTGAGTAGAATTCCCTATGCTATACAGTAGGTCCTTGTTAGTTATCTACTTTATATATAGTAGTGTGTATATGTTAATCCCAAACTCCTGATTTATCCCCGCCCATTCCATGTTTCCCCTTTGGTAACCATTAGTTTGTTTCTGATATCTGTAAGTCTGTTTCTGTTTTGTAAATACGTTTATTTGTATCATTAAAAAAAATTAGATTCCACATATTCATATGATATTTTTCTTTGTCTGACTTACTTCACTTACTATGGTAATCTCTAGGTTCATCCGAAAGTGAATATTTCTTTGGACTGGGAAAATAAATGACCTTAAATTAAGAATTTTTAAAAGCTGAAAAATCTACGAACATTACACAAATCCAGAAAATTAACATAATACTGTATTAACTTTAGTTATTTCCACTTTTGAGGAATTGTGAATAATGTTAATGCAGTTTTAAATAACTCCCTAGAAGAACAGTTTCATGGGAAATGCTGGGTCATGTTGCTTTTACTGGAGTGTTTTTATGTGTTGACTTATGTTTTGGCCTTTTTGATGAGAGTTTAATCTTATCTCTTGGATAGGGATCTTTGAGTCTTCTGAGTCCATTTAAGACATCGTAAGATGTGTTTAGATGTGTAAAAAATATCATCTGTTTCATACTTATCCTACTTAGCTTCGATTTCTTAGAGATTTATTTTATTTACTAGGTTTCTAATTGTAAGAAGGAATCGTTTGGTGGCAGAGCTTTCCAGGATTGGCTAAGCCTCTAATCTCTTACGCAATGTTTGACGTAATGGGCAATATTGAATGTTCACTTAATGAATGAGATTGAATAAGTGAATGAATAACTCACAAGCACTCTAATGTATACAATGAAATTAGTTTTGATTCACGGTAAGATCGTGGTATAAGGTTATTATCTTAGCTCATATATTAAAAGTCAGCATTTTGTATTACTTTGAACTGGAATCTTTAGAGTAATTTATACATTGCTTACCACAGAAAATGAGTCACTTGTTAGTGCCCAAGGACACACTGTCTAAAGGTAGCTGTTATTTTATTCTACTACGTCCTAGTAGTTGTCGAACATGGTAAAAAGGGAATAATCATATATGCAATTCAAAGTGAAATATGATATTTATGATTATTTTAAATATTTTTCAATTGCTCTTTTCCTTTAATGATTTAATTTGGATACATGATAGAGGGGGAAGCGTGTGGCCAATTTATTCTAAAGCCCCAGAAGCTCTCATAGGTCTCATGTTAACCTCACTTTTCCATTCGTTAATGAAAAATTACTTTTGGAAATGTAAAAGTTGCTTATAATTTGTTCTTGCAATCTTAACATGCAAAGTGGTGTCAGACTACTAAGTGCTTTTATACTGTCATCAGAAACAGTGCCAGCAAGTAAGGTTTCATGTGTGATGTGGTAGTAGAAGGTTCTTTGATCTGGATCAATAAAAACAGGTGAGGGACAGCCTGTTTTGGATGTGTGTAGATCTTTGGGAATAATGTAACTCAATAAAGCAATCATTAATTTGACAGTTTAGGAGTTTTATATTTTTGAATATCAGGGTTAGAATAGGGAAGCAGTATGGTGGTTATAGGTAATTACGGTCAGAAAATATAATTAAAATTGCAGTATTCAGACAGTTTGCTGTAATTCTGCTGTTTCTCTGGACTGTTTGTAACATTAGAATGATCCTGTATTTATCTTCTGATTCTTACTATGCTTTCATGCTTCCTGAGATAGTAAATTGAGTTGTAGAAAGTTAATTTGACTGAACTTATACATCTGTGATGCTGTTGGGAGTATATTTTAAAAAGGAAACCTAATATGGATACCATCATTTGGTTGTTAACTCTATAACTTATTTCTGGAGAAGTTCGAGAATTAACTTAATTTCCATATTATTGTAATTACATTGTAATTATACTCTTATCTCTTGGTAATAGCACACAGGCAGACTCAGTTTCACATACAGAAATACTAGTCTGTTACTTCCTGACTGCCACTCCAGCACGGTGGGCTTCAATAAGTATTCGTCGCACCATCTGCAGGGGGTGTAGCTCAGGTTAGCTACCAGTTTATACAGTTACGTGGTTATTGTGTTTGTTATCCACTCATTCATTTGTTCACTCATATATTTACCACATGCTAGTCAAAACGGTTCTAACTATTCGATGTATGGTTAGGCCGTCTGGTCTGCCAGCCCAACAATGTTAAATGAAAAGTTGGAGAATATTACCTTTTGTAATTTATCGTCATTTAAAATATATTTATTCTTTCCTTATTTTCTTAGCAAAAAAAAAAAAAAATTACACAGGTGGGTTCTCCTCATTCTAATTATGGTAGATGTTCTACTGCAACCAAATTTTGGAAATGCATATTTGGTAATGAAATTAAATTTGTTTCACTTTTAAAGTCAAGTGCTGAAATTAATTTCATAATATTTTCCTCTCTTTTTGATAGATGCAGTTGAGGTTCTATTACATTTAATTATCAAATAAGATTTAAATCCTGGGATATATTTATTTAACATAAGTTAAATTAGCTTTGCCCAAGAGGAACCTGATTTCTACTACCAGCTAATTAAAAACCTGGAAACGATAGTTTCCATAAGTTTAGAAGGGTGGCTTAAACTGATGTTGACGATTCCCATTTCATTGTGTTTGAATTTATGTACACAAGTACTTCATGACTTAATGGACATGTAATTCCTTCATGGCAAACTTAATGGACATATAATTACTTTGTAGCAACAGATGTGCTGGGCCTATTTTAACAGGGATTTTTAACTTGAAAGCATCTGTTTAATCCTAATTTTAGAAATAGGGAGAATTTTGAAGATGAGAGGAATACGGGTAGAGCACAATTTTTGGGGGGCAGTGGATATTGGGAGTTCCGTTATGGACATGTTAAGTTTGAGATGTTTATTAGACATAAAAATATAGGGTCAGATAGGCAGTTGGATATTTGAGTCTGAAATTCAGAGTACGCGTAGGGCTGAAGAAATGAATTTGAAGTCATGAGCATATAGACAGCATTTAGAGCCACGAGACTATATGAGTAAGTGTAGACAGAGGTTCAAGGACTAGGCGCCCTATAGAATTTCAACATAGGAGTTTGAGGAAAAGGATCTAGCAAGAGAAACAAATGGGAAGTGTTCAGTGAGCTAGGAAGACAACTGAGAGAGTGTGGTGTCCTGGGAGCCAAGGGCAGAAAACCTATGGGATGGAGTGAACAGCCGTGTCAAGACGCTGCTGGTGAATCAAGTGAGATGAGGATGAAGAAATGATCGTTTACTTTAGCAATGTGGAAGTATTAGTGATTTGGCTAAGCGCGGTTTTGGTGGAGTGGTACAGTTGATTGGGGTGGGATTAAGAGAGAGTGGGAGGAGAGGGCTTGGAGGTGAAGTGTATATACAAGTCTTTCTTTTTTTTAACATCTTTATTGGAGTATAATTGCTTTACAGTGTTGTGTCAGTTTCAGCTGTATAACAAAGTGAATCAGCTATACATATACATATATCCCCATATCCCCTCCCTCTTGCATCTCCCTCCCACCCTCCCTATTCCCACCCCTCTAGATGGTCACAAAGTACCGAGCTGATCTCCCTGTGCTATGTGGCTGCTTCCCACTAGCTATCTATTTTACATTTGGTAGTGTATATATGTCAATGTTACTCTCTCACTTCGTCCCAGTTTACCCTTCCCCCTCCCCGTGTCCTCAGGTCCATTCTCTATGTCTGCATCTTTATTCCTGTCCTGCCCCTAGGTTCATCAGAACCATTTCTTTTTTTTTTAGATTCCATATATATGTGTTAGCATACGGTATTTGTTTTGCTCTTTTTTACTTACTTCGCTCTGTATGACAGTCTCTAGGTCCATCCACCTCACTACAGATAACTCAATTTCATTTCTTTCTATGGCTGAGTAATATTCCATTGTATATATGTGCCATGTCTTCTTTATCCATTCATCTGTCGATGGACCACGTAGGTTGCTTCCGTGTCCTGGCTATTGTAAATAGAGCTGCAATGAACAGCTGTTCATTGTGGTACATGTCTCTATTTGAATTATGATTTTCTCAGGGTGTATGCCCAGTAGTGGGATTGCTGGGTCATATAGTAGTTATAGTTTTAGTTTTTTAAGGAACTTTCATACTTTTCTCCATATTGGCAGTATCAATTTACATTCCCACCAACAGTGAGAGAGTTCCCTTTTCTTCACACCCTCTCCAGCATTTATTGTTTGTAGATTTTTTGATGATGGCCATTCTGACCAGTGTGAGGTGATACCTTATTGTAGTTTTGATTTGCATTTCTCTATTTATTAGTGATGTTGAGCATCCTTTCACGTGGTTGTTGGCAATCTGTATATCTCCTTTGGAGAAATGCCTATTTAGATCTTCTGCCCATTTTTTGGATTGGGTTGTTTGTTTTTTTGATATTGAGCTGCATGAGCTGCTTGTAAATTTTGGAGATTAATCCTTGGTCAGTTGCTTCGTTTGCAAATATTTTCTCCCATTCTGAGGGCTGTCTTTTCGTCTTTTTATGGTTTCCTTAGCTGTGCAAAAGCTTTGAAGTTTCATTAGGTCCCATTTGTTTATTTTTGATTTTATCTCCATTTCTCCAGGAGGTGGGTCAAAAAGGATCTCGCTGTGATTTATGTCAAAGAGTGTTCTTCCTGTGTTTTCCTCTAAGAGTTTTATAGTGTCTGGCCTTACATTTAAGTCTTTAATCCATTTTGAATTTGTTTTTGTGTACGGTGTTAGGAAGTGTTCTAATTTCATTCTTTTACATGTACCTGTCCAGTTTTCCCAGCACCACTTATTGAAGAGGCTGTCTTTTCTCCATTGTATATTCTTGCCTCCTTTATCAAAGATAAGGTGACCATATATGCATGGGTTTATCTCTGGGCTTTCTATCCTGTTCCATTGATCTATTTTTCTGTTTTTCTGCCAGTACCATACTGTCTTGATTACTGTAGCTTTGTAGTATAGTCTGAAGTCAGGGAGCCTGATTCCTCCAGTTCCGTTTCTCTTTCTCAAGATTACTTTGGCTATTCGGGTTCTTTTGTGCTTCCAAACAAATAGTGAAATTTTTTGTTCTAGTTCTGTGAAAAATGCCAGTGGTAGTTTGATAGGGATTGCATTGAATCTGTAGATTGCATTGGGTAGTAGAGTCATTTTCACAATGTTGATTCTTCCAATCCAAGACCATGTTCTCCATCTGTTTGTATCATCTTTAATTTCTTTCATCAGCGTCTTATCGTTTTCTGCATACAGGTCTTTTGTCTCCTTAGGTTTACTCCTAGGTATTTTATTCTTTTTGTTGCAATGGTAAACGAGAGTGTTTCCTTAATTTCTCTTTCTGATTTTTCATCCTTAGTGTATAGGAATGTAAGAGATTTCTGTGCATTAACTTTGTATCCTGCTATTTTACCAATTCACTGATTAGCTCTAGTAGTTTTCTGGTAGCATCTTTAGGATTCTCTCTATATAGTATCATGTCATCTGCAAACATTGACAGCTTTACTTCTTCTTTTCTGATTTGAATTCCTTTTATTTCTTTTTCTTCTCTGTTGCTGTGGCTAAAACTTCCAAAACTGTGTTGAATACTAGTGGTGAGAGTGGGCGACCTTGTCTTGTTCATGATCTTAGTAGAAATGTTTTCAGTTTTTCACCATTGAGAATGTTGTGGGCTGTGGGTTTGTCATATATGACCTTTATTATGTTGAGATAAGTTCCCTCTATCCCTTTTTCTGGAGAGTTTTTATCATAAATCGGTGCTGAATTTCGTCAAAAGCTTTTTCTGTATCTATTGAGATTATCATTTGGTTTTATCTTTCAGATTGTTAATATAGTGTATCTAATTGATTGATTTGCATATATTGAAGAATCCTTGCATTCCTGGGATAAACCCCAGTTGATCATGGTGTATGATCCTCTTAATGTGCTGTTGGATTCTGTTTGCTAGTATTTTGTTGAGGATTTTTGCATCTATGTTCATCAGTGATGTTGGTCTGTAATTTTCTTTTTTTGTGACATCTTTGTCTGGTTTTGGTATCAGGGTGATGGTGGCCTTGTAGAATGAATTTGGGAGTGTTCCTCCCTCTGCTATATTTTGGAAGAGTTTGAGAAGGATAGGTATTAGCTCTTCTCTAAATGTTTGATGGAATTCGCCTGTGAATCCATCTGGTCCTGGGCTTTTGTTTGTTGGAAGATTTTTAATCACAGTTTCAATTTCAGTGCTTGTGATTGGTCTGTTTATATTTTCTATTTCTTCCTGGTTCAGTCTCAAAAGGTTGTGCTTTTCTAAGAATTTGTCTATTTCTTCCAGGTTGTGCATTTTATTGGGATATAGTTGCTTGTAGTAATCCCTCGTGATTCTTTCTATTTCTACATTGTCAGTTGTTCCTTCTCCATTTTCGTTTCTAATTCTATTGATTTGAGTCTTCTCCCTTTTTTTCTTGATGAGTCTGGCTAGTGGTTTATCAATTTTGTTTATCTTCTCAATGAACCAGCTTTCAGTTTTATTGATCTTTGCTATCATTTCCTTCATTTCTTTTTCATTTATTTCTGATCTGATCTTTATGATTTCTTTCCTTCTGCTACCTTTGGGGTTTTTTGTTCTTCTTTCTCTAATTACTTTAGGGTTAAGGTTAGGTTGTTTATTTGAGATGTTTCTTGTTTCTTGAAGTAGGATTGCATTGCTATAATCTTCCTTCCTAGAACTGCTTTTGCTGCATCCCATAGGTTTTGGGTCATCGTGTTTTCACTGTCATGTGTTTCTATATTTTTTGATTTCCTCTTTGATTTCTTCAGTGATGTCTTGGTTATTTAGCCTCCATGTGTTTGTATTTTTTACAGTTTTTTTCCTGTAATTGCTATCTAGTCTCATAGTGTTGTGGTTGGAAAAGATACTTGATACAATTTCAATTTTCTTAAATTTACCTAGGCTTGATTTGTGACCCAAGATATGATCTATCCTGGAGAATGTTCCATGAACACTTGAGAAGAAAGTGTATTCTGTTATTTTTGGCTGGAATGTCCTATAAATATCAATTAAGTCCATCTTGTTTAACATATTGTTTACAGCTTGTGTTTCCTTATTTATTTTCATTTTGGATGACCTGTCCATTGGTGAAAGTGGGGTGTTAAGGTCCCATTCTATTATTGTGTTACTGTTGATTTCCCCTTTACGGCTGTGTGCATTTGCCTTATATCTTGAGGTTCTCCTATGTTGGGTGCATAAACATTTTCAGTTGTCATATCTTCTTCTTGGATTGATCCCTTGATCACTATGTAGTGTCCTTCTTTGTCTCTTGTAATAGTCTTTATTTTAAAGTCTTTTTTGTCTGATATGAGAATTGCTACTCTAGCTTTCTTTTGATTTCCATTTGCATGGAATATCTTTTTCCATTCCCTCACTTTCAGTCCGTATGTGTCCCTAGGTCTGAAGTGGGTCTCTTGCGGACAGCGTATATACTGGTCTTGCTTTTGTATCCATTCAGCCAGTCTATGTCTTTTGGTTGGAGCATTTAATCCTTTTACATTTAAGGAGTTATCGATATGTGTGTTTCTATTACCATTTTCTGAATTGTTTTGGGTTTGTTGTTGTCAGTCTTTTCCTTCTTTTGTGTTTCCTGCCTAGAGAAGTTCCTTTAGCATTTGTTGTAGAGCTGGTTTGGTAGTCCTGAATTCTCTTAGCTTTTGCTTCTCTGTAAAGGTTTTAATTTCTCCATTGAATCTGAATGAGATCCTTTCCTGGGTAGAATAATCTTGGTTGTAGGTTTTTCCCTTTCATCACTTTAAATATGTCCTGCCAGTCCCTTTTGGCTTGCAGAGTTTCTGCTGAAAGAGCAGCTGCTAACCTTATGGGGATTCCCTTGTATGTTGTTTGTTGCTTTTCCCTTGCTTCTTTTAATATTTTTTCTTTGTATTTAATTTTTGATAGTTTGATTAATACGTGTCTTGGTGTGGTTCTCCTTGGATTTATCCTGTATGGGGCTCTCTGTGCCTCCTGGACTTGATTGATTAGTTTCTTTCCCATATTAGGGAAGTTTTCATCTATAATCTCTTCAAATATTTTCTCAGTCCCTTCCTTTTTCTCTTCTTCTTCTTCTAATTGGAATGTTAGTGTGTTTAATGTTGTCCCAGAGGTCTCTGAGACTGTCCTCAATTCTTTCCATTCTTTTTTCTTTATTCTGCTATGTGGTAGTTATTTCCACTGTTTTATCTTCCAGGTCACTTATCTATTCTTCTGCCTCAGTTATTCTACTATTGATTCCTTTTAGAGAATTTTTAATTTCATTTATTTTGTTGTTCATCATTATTTGTTTGCTCTGTAGTTCTTCTAGTTCCTTGTTAAAAGTTTCTTGTATTTTCTCCATTCTACTTCCAAGATTTTGGATCATCTTTACTATCAGTACTCTGAATACTTTTTCAGGTAGATTGCCTACTTTGCCTTCATTTGTTTGGTCTGGTGAGTTTTTACCCTTGTCTTTTATCTGCTGTGTGTTTCTCTGCCATCTCATTTTGCTTAACTTACTGTGTTTGGGGTCTCCTTTTTGCAGGCTGCAGGTTTGTAGTTCCCATTGTTTTTGGTGTCTGCCCCCAGTAGCTAAGGTTGGTTCAGTGCATTGTGTAGGCTTCCTGGTAGAGGGCATTGGCGCCTGTATTCTGGTGGGTGGGGCTGGATCTTGTCTTTCTGGTGGGCAGGGCTACATCTGATGGTGTGTTTTGGGGTGTCTGTGAACTTAGTATAATTTTAGGCAGTCTCTGTGCTAATGGGTGGGGTTGTGTTCCTGTCGTGCTAGTTGTTTGGCATGGGGTGTCCAGCACTGGAGCTTGCTGGCCTTTGCGGGGAGCTGGGTCTTAGCATTTAGATGGAGAACTCTGGGATAGCTGTTGCCAACTGATATTACATGGGGCCGGGAGGTCTCTGGTGGTCCAGTGTCTGCAGTTGGCCCTCCCACCTCTGAGGCTCAGGCCTGACACCAGGCCAGAGCACCAAGACCCTGTCAGCCACATGGCTCAGAAGAAAAGGGAGAAAAAAGAAAAAAGAAAGAAAAACAAATTAATTAAATAATTCATATAAAATATTATTAAAATAAAAAATAATAAAAAAGAGAGCAAGCAAACCAATAAAGAAATCCACCAATGATAACAAGTGCTAAAACTGTACTAGGATATATATAAAAATCAGAAACAAATCAGTCACAGACAGCAAACCTCAAGTCTACAATTGCTCTCAGCATCCACCACCTCAATTTTGCATTGATTCGTTATCTATTCAGGTATTCCACAGATGCAGTGTTCTTCAAGTTGACTGTGGGGATTTAATCCACTGCTCCTGAAGCTGAACAGAAAAATTTCCCTTTCTCTTCTTTGTTCTTCCCTTTCTCTTCTTTGTTCGCACCGCTCCTTCACTTTTGGATTTGGGCCTGCCTCTGGGTGTAGGTCGCCTGAGGACGTCTGTTCTTCGCCAAGACAGGATGGGGTTAAAGCAGCAGCTGATTAGGGAGCTTGGCTCATTCAGGCCGGGGGGAGGGAGGGGCACGGTAGTCATAATTGGAATGCAGGGTGAGCCTGCGTTGGCAGAGGCCAGCATGACATTGCAACAGGCTGAGGTGTGCCGTGTGTTCTCCCAGGGCTGTCGTCCGTGATTCACGGGACCCTGGCAGTGGCAGGCTGCACAGGTTCCTGTGGAGGTGTGGAGAGTGACCTGTGCTTGCACACAGGATTCTTGGTGGCGGCAGCAGCTGCATTAGCGTTTAATGCCCCTCTCTGTTGTCTGAGCTGATAGCCGTGGCTTGTGCCTGTCTCTGGAGCTCATTTAGGCGGTGCTCTGAATCCCCTCTCATCATGCACCCCAAAACAATGGTCTCTTGCCTCTTAGGCAGGTTCAGACTTTTTTCCTGACTCCCTCCCAGCTAGCTGTGGCACACTAGCCCCCTACAGGCTGTGTTCATGCAGCCAGCCCCAGTCCTCTCCCTGGGGTCTGACCTCCGAAGCCCAAGCCTCAGCTTCCAGCCCCGCCCGCCCCGGCAGCTGAGCAGACAAGGCTCTCAGGCGGGTGAGTGCGGGTCAGCACCGATCCTCTGTGCGGGAATCTCCCCGCTTTGCCCTCTGCACCCCTTTTGCTGCGCTCTCCTCTGTGGATCCGAAGCTCCCCCCTCCGCCACCTGCAGTCTCTGCCCGCGAAGGGGCTCCTAGTGTGTGGAAACCTTTCCTCCTTCACAGCTCCCTCCCACTGGTGCAGGCCCTGTCCCTATTCTTTTGTCTCTAGTTTTCCTTTTTTCTTTTGACCTACCCAGGTATGTGGGGAGTTTCTTGCTTTTGGGGAAGTCTGAGGTCTTCTGCCAGTGTTCAGTAGCTGTTCTGTAGGAGTTGTTCCACGTGTAGATGTATTTTTGACGTATTTGTGGGGAGGAAGGTGATCTCCACGTCTTACTCCTCCACTGTCTTGAAGGCCCACCCTGTATATACAAGTCTTAAGGTTTGTTGTGAAGGAGAAGAGAGAGGGCATGGTATCTGAAGGGTGTGAGGGCCTTTCTTTTTTTTTTTTTTAACATGGGTGCATGGGTTTTGTACTGACAGTATTCCCAGGGCAGGTAAGTTCATTACCCACTGGGTAGGATACATCGTAGTATCTACCACAGAAACCAAGTGCAAGAAAGTCAGAATGGTTTAGAATTCACATTTCAACCCGTCTGTAAGAAACTATTATATGCCAAGTGGTGGTTTCATTTCAAAGCAGAATATGTACAGTTTTCTGAAAAGTCTATGAAATACTCCTCCCTTCTCTAACTACATACGTATCTTTATGAGTTCAGATTTTCTTTGATTACTTCAACCATAATAACATGCCACAAAAAATTAGGTTCAAGAGTCATTTAAAAAAGAATCTAGACTTTTAAATTAGGCAGACTTTACAAGGATTTATAAAAATGTAAAAATATACCCCTCTTCCCAGTAAAATTGTCTTTGTTTTGGAAAATAGTAGTTTTTTTGTAAAAATTTGTATGCGTGTTATGTGTAATGGGATTATTATTATTATTTTAAAAGTAATAAAAACACATTTAAAATGCCTGTTTTTATTTCTATTACAGCAAATATCAGTACTTATAAAAGACATAAATTAAAAGCTCTCTGGGCTCCTCATTAATTTTTGAGTGTGAAGGAATGTAAGATTAAAAACTGAGAGCCACTTCAGTGTAAGAATCTCCCAGATTTCCCATGGCTGGCTTTTAATGAAAGGCTAAAATCTTTTAAGAAATATGGTCTAAAAAAAGAATTCTAAATA
Organism: Neophocaena asiaeorientalis asiaeorientalis; assembly: GCF_003031525.2. Lineage (NCBI taxonomy): Eukaryota > Metazoa > Chordata > Mammalia > Artiodactyla > Phocoenidae > Neophocaena > Neophocaena asiaeorientalis. The sequence goes on from NW_020175050.1 coordinate 51,945, forward strand.
CTCTGTGTAAGTACTTTATGCAGTAGAGTCGTTCATAATGTATACATTCATTTAATTTCTTCAATTCTATAATATATTAACATTATTTTCTGATATTGTTGAGCATATAAAATATGATGTATTTGTCTTACTAATAGCTAGGGCCTTTGTTAATTAAAAGGCAATTCAATACATTGTGACATTTTTTATTTGCTCAAATTCATTAGCATTCCCATCTTAACTAGCATATTTAGATTTTACATATTAGAAGCAAATCTAGAGTGTGGAAGTAAAGGGAGAAGGAACTTTTGGGACAAGTATTGTACTTAAAAGCATATAAGTTCTAGCATTTGTTTTCATAAAACTTTAAAAAAATCACCGTGCAATCACTATACAATTAGTATCAATCATGTAACTGGAAGTGTTGTATACTTACTGCCTTTTAATGAAAATATTCTAGTCTGTAAAATACTTAATATGCTTCTTAAAAGTCTTGTGCCAATAAATGACCTGCCTCTCATGTAATCTTTTTTTTTTTCCAATTTTTAAAACAGTGGTAAAATACATATAAAATTTGCCATCTGAACCATTTTTAAAAATTTTTTATTTTTGCGGTACGTGGGCCTCTCCCATTGCGGAGCACAGGCTCCGGGCGCGCAGGTTCAGTGGCCATGGCTCACAGACGCAGCCGCTCCGCGGCATGTGGGATCTTCCCGGACCGGGGCACGAACCCGTGTCCCCTGCATCGGCAGGCGGACTCTCAACCACTGCGCCACCAGGGAAGCCCATCTGAACCATTTTTAAGTATACAGATCGTTGATATTAAATGCATTCATAATGTTATGTTACCATCACCACCATCCATCTCCAGAACTCTTTTCTATACCCATTAAACAATAACTCCCATTCCCCACTTCCCTGTTGCTCCCAGAAATCACCATTCTACTTTCTATCATTTTGACTAAGTATCTCATATAAGTGGAATCATACAGCATTTTATTTGTGACTGGCTTATTTGATTTAGCATAATCTTCTGAAGGTTCATCCATGTTTTAACATATATCAGAATCTCCTCCCTTATTAAAGTTGAAAAAGGTTCCTGTACGTACACACTCCATTTTGCTTATCCGTTCATATGCTGATGAACACTTGGATTGCTTCCATGTTTAGCTGTTGTGAATAAGGCTGCTATGAACATGCTTATACAGATAGCTCTTCAAGCTCCTGCTTTCGATTCTTTCGGGAATATACTCAGAAGTGGAATTGCTGGATCATATAGCAATTCTATTTTTAATCGAGGAACCACCATATAGCTTCTCATAGTAACAACACCATTTTACATTTTCACCAGCAGTGCACAAGGTGCCATGCCAGTTTCCACATCCTCACTGACACTTTTTAAAAATATTTTTGATAATAACCATCCTAATGGGTGTGAGGTGGTATCTTGTAATTTTGATTTGCATTTCCCTAATAATTAGTGATGTTGAGCATCTTTTCATGTGTTCATTCACCAGTTTCCTATCTTCTTTGGAGAAGTGTCTATTCAAGTCCTTTGCTCATTTTAAAATCTGGTTGCTTATTTGTTTCTGAGTTTTAGGAGTTCTTTATATATGCTGGATGTTAATCCCTTATCAGATGTGTTATTCAAAAATATTTTCTTCAGTTCTGTAGGTTGCCTTTTTAATCTGTTGATAGTGTCTTTTGATGAACAAATTTTTATGCAGTCCAGTATTTCAATTTTTTCTTTTGTTGTCTATGCCTTTGGTGTTGTGTCCAAGAAATCACTGATGAATCTAATATCATGAAGATTTTGCCCATTATTTTCTTTTAAGAGTTTCATAGTTTTAGCTCTTACATTAAGGTCTTTGATCCATATTGAGTTAATTTTTCTATATGATGGTATGTAAGGCTCCAACTTCATTATTTTGCATGTGGATATTCAGTTTTCCCAGCACCATTTGTTGAAAAGGCTGTCCTTGCATCATTGAATGGTCTTAGCACCCTTGTCAAATTATTTGACCGTATATGTAAAAGTTTATTTCTGAGTTCTCTATTTTATTCCACTGACCTACATGTCTGTCTTTATGCCAGCACCACACTGGTTTAATTACTGTAGTTGTAAAAGCAGAAAGTGTGAATCCTCCAGCTTTGTTCTTTTTGAAGATTGTTTTGGATTTTCGGGGTCCCTTGAAATTTCATAGGAACTTTTGGATAGGTTTTCCTGTTTGTTCACAAGTCATCTTTGGGATTTTGATATGGACTGTATTGAATCTGTAGATTGCTTTGGGTAGTATTGACATTGTAGCAATTTTAAGTCTTCTAATCCATGAAAGTGAAATGTGTTTCCATTTTTGTCTGCTTTAATTTATTTCATCAATGTTGTATAGTTTTTATGTACAAGTCTTTCACTTCCTTTGTTAAATTACTTCCTAAGTATTTTATTCTTTTTGATGCTAGGGTAAATGGAATTGTTTTCTTAGTTTCATTTTTGGATTGTTCGTTGTTAGTGCATAGAAATTCAGTTGATTTTTGTGTGTTGACTTTGTATCCTGCTACTTTACACTTATTAATTCTAATAGTGTGTGTGTGTGTAATCTTTAGGGTTTTTTGCATATGAGATCATGTACAAACAGAGATCTTTTTACTACTTTCCAACTTGGATGCCTTTTATTTCTTTTTCTTGCCAAATTTTGCTGGCTAGAACTTCCTGTACTATGTTGAATAAAAGTGTTGAAAGTTGGCATTCTTAAAATTTTTTTTAATTAATTAATTAATTTATGGCTGTGTTGGGTCTTCCTTTCTGTGTGAGGGCTTTCTCTAGTTGTGGCAAGCGGCATCCACTCTTCATTGCCGTGCGCGGGCCTCTCACTATCGCTGCCTCTCTTGTTCTCTGTGGAGCACAGGCTCCAGATGCGCAGGCTCAGTAATTGTGGCTCACGGGCCCAGTTGCTCCGCAGCATGTGGGATCTTCCCAGACCAGGGCTCGAACCCGTGTCCCCTGCATTGGCAGGCAGATTCTCAACCACTGCGCCACCAGGGAAGCCTGAAAGTTGGCATTCTTAAAGGAAAGGCGTCTCTTTTTTATTATTGAGCATAATGTTTGCTGTGGGTTTTTCATATATGGGGTTTCATTTTGTTGAGGTAGTTTCTTTCTGTTCTAGTTTGTTGAGTGTTTTTATCATGAAAGGGTGTTGAATTTCGTGAAATGCATTTTTTTTGATTCAATTGACATGATCGTGTTTTTTTTTCCCTTCTTTCTATTAATTTGGCATATTACACTGATAGATTTTTGTATGTTGATCCATTCTTGCATTCCAGGAATAAATCTCACTTGATCATGGTGTATAATCCTTTTAATATGATACTAAATTGAGTTTGCTTGTATTTTTTGAGGATTTTTGCATCAGTATTCATAGGAGATACTGTTCTGCAGTTTTCTTTTCTTGTAGCTTCTTTGTCTGGCGTTGGTGTCAGGGTAATGCTGGCCACAAGCAGAAAGTTAGGAAATGTTTTCTCCTCTTCAGCTTTTTGGAAAAGTTTGAAAAGGATTGGTGTTAACTCTTCTTTAAATGTTTGGTAGAATCCACTAGTGAAGCCATCAGGCCCAGGGCTTTTCTTGGTCAGGAGTTTTTTTTTTTTTTTTTTTATTGATTCAATCTCCTACTAGTTACAGGTCTCTTCAGATTTTCTTTTTCTTCACAATTTAGTCTTGGTGTGTTTTGTGTTTCTAGGAATTTTCCATTTCATCCAGTTCATTCAGTTCGTTGGTGTGCAGTTGTTCATAGTACTCTCTTATAGTCCTTTTTATTTCTGTAGAATCAGTAGTAATATCCCTGGTTTTGTTTTAGTAATTGGAGTCTTCATCTTTTGTTTTTCCTTAGTCCATCTATCTAGGGTTTGTCAATTTTGTTGACCCTTTCAAAGAATCAACTTCTGATTTCACTGATTTTCTATATTGTTCTCTAGTCTTTATTTCATTTAGCTCTGCTCTAATCTTTTTTTATATCCTGCCTTCTGCTGGATTGGGGCTTATTCTTTTCCTAGTTGCTTTAGTTCTAAAATTAAGTTGTTGTTCTGAGATCTTCCTTATTTTTTAAATAAGCATTTATAGTTATAAATTTTCTCCTTAGCAGTACTTTCACTGTGTCCCATACATAAGGTTTGGTATGTTGTGGGTTTTTTTTTTTCATGCATCTTTAAGTGTTTTATAATTTCTATTGTGATTTCTTTTATGAGCCATTAGTGTTTAAGAATGTGTTGTTTAATTTCCATAAATTTGTGAACTATCCAGCTTCTCTTTTGTTATTGATTTCTAACTTCATCTCATTGTGGTTGGAGAATATGCTTTGTATCTATCTTTTAGGTATATTGAGACTTAATCTGTGGACCATCGTATGGTCTCTCCTGTGAAATGTCCCATGTGCACTTGAGAAGAATGTGTATACTGTTATTGTTGGGTAGAGCGTTCTGTATATATCTGTTACATTTAGTTGGTTTATTATGTTATTCAAATCCCCTATTTCCTTGCTTATCTTCTGTCTGATTGGTTTGTCCACTATTGGGAGTGGGGTATTAAAGTTTTGAACTATTATTCTGGAACTGCCTATTTCCCTCTTTGATTCTGTTAGTTTTTGCTTCATATGTTTTCATGGCCTTTTATTAGGTGTGTAAATGTTTGTAATTGTTATATCTTGTTGCTGTATTAAACATTTTATTAACATATAATGCTCTTCTTTGTTTTTTATAAACTTTTTTGACTTAAAGTCTATTTGATCTGATATTAGTATAACCACCCTTGCTTTCTTTTGGTTATTTGCTTGGAATATATCTTTCTGACCTTTTATTTTCAATTTATGTGTCTTTGGATCTAAAGTGAATTTCTTATAGATAGCATGTATTTGTATCATGTTTTTTTTTAACCTATCCTTTAAATCTCTGTCTTTTGATTAGAGAATTAAAATCATTTACATGTAAAATAATACCTGATAAGGAAGAACTTACTTCTATTTTGCTATTTGTTTTTCCACATGTCATATATATTTTTCCCTTATCTCCTGCTTTATTGTTGTCTTTTGTGTTTGTTTAATTTCTTTTTGTGACCCATTTAAATCCCCTCTCATTTCCTTTTGTGTATATTCTTTAGCTATTTTCTTTCTTGCTATTACTACACAGATTACATTTCACATTCTAGAGTTATAACACTTGAATTTATACCAGCTAAACTTAAATACAATGCACAAACTTTACTCCATTAAGCTCTATCTCCACCCCTTCTAGTTGTTTGTCATACAATTACTTCTTTATACATTGTGTACCCCAAAACATATGCTAATAATTATCTTAAATGCATCAGTCTCTCAAATTATGTAAAAAACAAAATGTGGAGTTACAAACAAAAGTTACACTAATACTAACTTGTAAACTAGTTTTAAAAAAATATTTTAGCCTCAAATCATGTAGAAAACAAAAAGTGGAGTTTCAAACAGTTAAAATAATACCAGCTTTTATAGTTTCATGCCTGTTTTACTGAGATATTCATTTTTTTCATGAGTTACTATATGATGTCTTTTTATTTCAACTTGCAGAACTCCCTTTCTTGAAGAGCAGGGCTAATGGTCATAAATTCCCTTTTGTATCTGAGAATGTCTTAATCTCTCTTTCATTTTTGAAGTATAATTTTTACTGATATAGGATTCTTGGTTGATAATTCTTTTCTTTCAGAACTTTAAATATGTTGGCCCACTGCCTTCTGGCCTCCAAATTTTCTGATGAGAAATCTGTGGATAATCTTACTGAAGATCCCTTGTGTGTGAAGAATTGCTTCCCTTTGGCTGCTTTCAAGTTTCTTTGTTTTTTAAAAGTTTGATTATAATACATCTTGAATGGGTCTCTTTGAGTACACCTTACTTGGAATTTGTTAACCTTCTTGGATGTTTATATTCATGTCTTTCATTGACTTTGGGAAGTTTTCAGACATTTCTTTAAATATTCTCTACACCTTGTTTTCCTCTTCCAGGACTCCCACAATGCATGTGTTTGTTTGTTTAGTGGTGTTCCACAGGTCCCTTAGGCTCTGTTTACTTTGAGTATGTTTAAACAGTCTTTTATTTAAAGTCTTTGTCTATTGATCTGCCATTAATTATTTTTTAGGGAGAGTTTGTGTTGATCTGTTTTTTCCTTTGAATGGACCATACTTTACTGTTTCTGTGTGTGCCTTGATTTTTTTTGTTGTTTAAAATTGTATATTTGTTTTTGTTTTTGTCTTGCGGTACGCAGGCCTCTCACTGTTGTGGCCTCTCCCGTTGCGGAGCACAGGCTCCGGACGCGCAGGCTCAGCGGCCATGGCTCACGGGCCCAGCCGCTCCACGGCATGTGGGATCTTCCCGGACCGGGGCACGAACCCGTGTCCCCTGCATCGGCAGGCAGACTCTCAACCACTGCGCCACCAGGGAAGCCCTAAAATTGTATATTTGAATGAAATACATAACTCTGGAAGCCAGATTCTCCCCCTTCTCTAGGATTTGTGATTTTTGTTAGTTTTTCAATTGCTGCAAGCTATCTCTGTTCTGAGGATCAGCCTAAGGTGTAAGTTCAAAATGTTCTTGGGTCTTTTCTGAGCCTGTGTCTTTACCTGAGCATGCATGGTATATGCAGTTGTTTTTGAATGTTTTTAATGTCTTTAATGCTTGGCTCCCAGAGGGGAAAAAGAGAACTGGCCTTTTAAGTCCCCTGATAGTCTCATTAGCCAGAAGAGAGGGCCTTGCAACAGTTGGGGGAAGTATAACAACAATGGATGCCCACTGTTTTGCCAGCACCTCTGAAATCAGAAACAGCAATCAATGACCAGATTGTAGGACCTTGATCTCTGGAGGAGAAGGTCATTTTTGCTCACCCTGACTCCCACAAACTGTGTGCAAACTGCTACAGGAACACTGCACAGCTGCCTGCCATGGGAGTAGGGGGAAGGTAGCTGGTACTGTGGTAAGAGCCAAAATCGACCAAAATTAACTGTAATTTACTATCCAAGCTTTCCCTGGAAGTTACAAACCTTCAATAGACTCCAGACTTTCAAAATAATTACATGCAACAGACTCTGCCAGGGCAGTTGTTGTCTAGAGGGGGAGACTAATTTTCAGAATTCTCTCTCTCCCTTCATGCAGATCTTGTAATATGATGTATTTTTCCCATTAGTTTGTATTTCCTTGTTTTTAAGATGTAATTTTTACCCCAACTCCTCATTCATTAAAAATCCTTTGACACAATAAAATGAAGTAGCATCAGTTGTATTGTATATTCTAAATTTAAAAATTTTATCCATAGTGCTAATTTTTATTGCTTTGAAAGACAGTTTACAACAAAACTAGATCTTTAACACTTTGCTCCGTAATCTGATTTTATAGTGCTTACTTTTCCTTTAAGTGAGCTGTTCCCCTCAATTAAAATTCTGATGTTTGGACCCTTATGAACCGTACCACCATTTCCCAGACCTCTTCAAAGTAAATCTGTGAAACAGATTTTTTAGAAAATAATCGTGAAGTGTTTCATACACGTAGCTTTAGGTCCATACAAATTACAGAAATAACTTATTGAGCATTTACATAATGTGTTGAAAAATCAAAGTTTTACGTGACAACAAAATTAATGACAAATATAAATGAAAGAACCAGCAGTATGTTGGAGTGGCTCAGCCAGTTGCTACATTTTCAGGAATTTTATGATCCAGATGATATCAAAGTTGGTAGCTTGAACTCAGCCACGGTGGAAGTATTCACGCCACAGCAATCAACAAATGCTATCAATACAAATCAGAGTTTTGCTTCTTTTCCTTTACTAGAGCTGGTAAACGTTTACTTACAGAACAGTGAATTCCTCCCATCCTAGTCCATGGCAAGCTACCAATGTGAGGCCACCAAACAGGGAATTAAGAAGAGAGAAGCGATAGCACAACATCATATAGTATTTCCATCATACAGATGCAGTAGATCTCAAGGGTAGAGACAACAGTAAAATGTCACAAAATCATTAGGGAATGATGAGTTTTCAGTATTTATTACCTTTAAAATCTATTCTGTTTAATTTTCAGTTTATATAATTAAGTTTCTAATAATGGCTATTTTAACAACCATCTTGACCAATTCTTGAAAGTTTAATAATTGGTTCTTTCGAGCCCACGCAAGCTGGTTTCAGCACATGATAGGACTGTTTATACCACAGAGACTGGAAAATGCTACAAATCAAAGCATACTTTCCCCAAGGAGCGATTTGTTAAACACTTACCAGCTCACCACTGGAGATAAACCCTACAGTGATTCAGAGGTCTGCCTAAAATCAGCAAAAATTGTTAGGGGTTCAGTGATCCTGGGTCATCGCCTGCAAAGTAATATGGAAATTACTACATCTTGCACCTCCCATTACAGAACAGTTAGCATACTCCTGGTAGTCTGTTCAGGTCTGGAGGAAACATGTTCCACACCTGAGAACACTCTCCACCCTGTATGCTGGATAGCACAAAAGGCTGGGCTTTGACTGGGACCCAGAACAAGCTCAGCCTGCCTGTAACAGATCCAGGCCATGATGCAAATGACTCTGCTTCTGGTGCCGTATGACCCAACGTTTCCTGTGATGTAAGATGTATCGGTGACGAGAGGGACTGGGTTACACAAAGGAGTATGGAGGTTATGCTTGGTCCTGAGGTCATTCACTTGGGCACCTATTTGTGTCACTTGCCTTCTAGTGATGTTAAATGGGCAGGTTCCACAGCAGTGGCCTGCCTCATTAAGAACATCCCTAGAACTTCCCTGGTGGCGCAGTGGTTGAGAATCTGCCTGCTAATGCAGGGGACACGGGTTCGAGCCCTGGTCTGGGAGGATCCCACATGCCGCGGAGTAACTGGGCCCCGTGAGCCACGGCTCCTGAGCCTGCGCGTCTGGGGCCTGTGCTCTCCAGCCCAGAGGCCGCGATAGTGAGAGGCCCGCGCACCGCGATGAAGAGTGGCCCCCGCTTGCCACAACTAGAGAAAGACCTCACACAGAAACGAAGACCCACCACAGCCATAAATAAATAAATAAACAAATTTTAAAGTAAGCTCTCTAGGACTAGTTTCTCTAAAAAAAAATCCTTAAATTAAACTGACGTTTTTTTCTACGAGTGTGGGAGAGCTTTAAAAAAGTTATTCAACACTTAGCATATTTTGTTACCATTTGTGCTTGTTGCCTAATATTACACAAAATGTTTATATTTTTTGCTACTGTATGGCATAGGAAAAAATTACAGTGACTACTAGCACAATTTGGAGTCATTGCCATGATTTGTGCTATAGCCACAGGCTGTTTTAGCAGAACAAATGTCAACACAGTTGTTCCAGGATAAACTGTGATACTTGAAAAAGTTACTCAGCTCTTTGAATATTTCAGCACCGCCTGTATTTGTTATCCAATATTCATATAAAAGGTCTTTGATGATTCTTATTTTCTGATTTTAGACAAATGTAAGGAAAACAATGACACCAGCCACATCTATAGGTTCATTCATTGTAAGGCAAAGTTACAGCTTCGAAGATACTAATTCAATCTTTATGTTTGCAACTAAGTCTTTAACGAGTTACCTTGTCACTGAAAACATGACAACACTGTGGATTCTTTTGCTGACTTTTCATGCAGCATACTAATTCAATCTTTATGTTTGCAACTAAGTCTTTAATGAGTTACCTTGTCACTGAAAACATGACAACACTGTGGATTCTTTTGCTGACTTTTCATGCAGCAGGCAGTCAGCAGTGTCAGCTGTGCATTTGTGTGTGCCTCTCTGGTCAATACAATAACAGTAACTTACCCTGAAGCCAGTGGCTTTGACATTTCTAGTTTGAAAAGCTATTCCAAACAATTTTGGGCTTTTAAAGAGTGCATCATGTCTACATTTAAAATGTTCAGTTCTATTTTCTTTATACACTGAATGATTGGTCTCAAAATAACCTTGCAACTTAACTGGTACAGCAGTGCTATTTGAAAATGTTCTGTTGCATAAGACAGGATAAGGTAAATTATTAAAGCCAAGAGAGTCATCTTTTATCATATTTTTGTTTCTTATTTACGGTTTCACCCTGTTTCTTTGGAGTAGATTACTCCCTTCCATGAGTCAGAGAATCTTCTGATAGGTCCGTTTCATCTTTTTCAATATCTCTAGACATAAACAGTGCAGCTGTAGGTTGAGAAAATGAGTTTACTATGCCCCCCCTTTTAAAGCCAATGATCTATCCTTAAATATAAGAAAATATACTATATATGAATTTTATATTTAAGATAAAATAATTAAAATATTAAATTATAAATAATAATAGTTTTGGATGAAGTGTACTTTTTCTGTGTGTATGTAGATACAAAGAAAACTTGGGAATTCAAATAACTATTTATTGTATGTTAATGAAGTTGCAGAGACTGTAGCAGGTGTGACCAAAACAAGCACTGTGAAAGGATTGAGAACATGAATTAGCCTCTGAATACTGATATGCTAAAGCTATGACCTTAAAACATTGTAGAAAATATTAGGATATAAAGGATGCATTCCGTGAATCATGAGAGGACATGTAGCCTCTGAAAAATACAATGTACACTTGTGAGAAAAAGGTGAATAACATTTTAGTGTGATGATGAAAATATCAATAGTTTTTACCTGTGAGTCCTCTGAATTTTCTCTGAGAGGCCAGAGGTCTCTGAAGTACATGTTGATAATTGCTGCTACTCAGTGAAAATGATGAATTTGAATGCAAAGCTAGCCTTCCAGCTATGACTGAGTGAAGAAAGCAGCAAATTCTCTTCTCAAAAAGCAATTATAAAATGGACAGTCATGGACAAAACCAGACATTTTAGTCTCTGGATATCAGTCAAAGGCATACAACAATTCGAGAGGCATTTACGATGTGTAAACTGTGACATTCAGGTAAGAACTGTGCGTATTCGTCATGTTATGGCTTGGAGCTTCTTCCATTACTCCCTGTCCCCTTGGTTGGAGCAGAGGTTCTGACAACTTCTGTGCCACAGGTGAAAGGGCTCACTCAACTTGGAGGCCATCCCGTCTCCCCCACTCACTGGAATTTTGGGGGCCAGTGAATGAGAGAGGGTTGGCAAACAGCCGAGCTGCGCCAGCCTGAGACTTCAGTCAAGACTGAGGCAAACATGCTCCTGGCTGAGGACATGCACACGTTCCTGGAGAAGCCCCTTGTCTCTTCACAGCTTCTGCTGGTCACCCTTGGAAAGGGCCCAAACAACATAAAATTCAAGCAGACCTGAAAACGGTTTGAATTTTGGATTTGCTCCCCTTCTGATGAACAGACCCATCAGCAGTTGATGGAGGAGGAAAAACTTCGTGTCAGAAATTAGACGACTTGAATGAAACAGATTCCTGGAAAAATCAAATCACCAAAACTGAGGCAACAACAAATAGAAAATCTGAACAGGTCTTCAGCAATTAAACATATTCCCACAACCAAAAGCTTGTTTCCAGATCACTGTACTGATGAATTGTATCAAATATTTTAAAGGGAATCACAAACTCTTTCCGAAAATAGAGGAGGGGGAAATGCTTCCCAACTCATTCTATGAGTAACGTATTAACCTGATATGAAAACCAGACTAAAACAGCACAAGAAAAGTATAGATCAAGTCCCTCCTGAACATAGATGCAATAATCCCTAAATAAAATTAGGAAACCAAATCCAGTAAGATATAAAAAAGATGGTATAGTATGACCCAGTACAAATACCAGTGGGTTTAATATCAGTAAATCAATTATTTAAATTTATTAAAGTTAAAAAAATGATCAGCTTAATACAGAAAAAGCATTTGACAGAATCCAACATCCATTCATGATAAAAACTCTCAGAGAAGTAGGAGAAGGGAACTGTTAACTTGAGCAATGAGAAACAAAAAGTATCCAGATTTAAGTGGAAAAACTAAATCTGTCTTTTTTCCACAGATACATGGTCCTGTATGTAGAAAATTTCAAATATTCCACAAAAAACTACTAAAACTAATGAACGAGTGAGCAAGGTCTTGGGATTCAAGGGCCAATATACAAAAAAAAGTCAATATACAAAAATCAATTCCATTTCTATCTACTAGAAAGGAACAATTGTAGATAAATTAAGAAAATAATTTCATTCATAATAGAATCAAAAAATTAAAAGCTTAGGAATAAATTTAGCAAAAGAAATGCAGAATTCGTATACTGAAATCTATAAATCATTCTGAGAGAAATGAAAGAAAAGTCTAAATAAATGGAGACCGATTTTACGTTCATGGGTTGGAAGGTTCAATATGGTCAAGATGACAATTCTCTCCAAATTGATTATAAATTCAATGTAATACCTATCAAAATCCAGGAGGTCTTTTTTGTACTAATCGAGCAGCTGATTATAAAATGTAAAGGACCTACAAAGAGCCATAATCATTTTGAAAGTGAAGCTTAGCATTGAGGAGTCACATTACCTGGTTTCAAGACTTACTACACAAATGATATTTCAGACCCTTTGTTACTGCCGTAAAGGTAGGCATATAGATCAATGCAACAGAATTCAGAGTCCAGAAAAAAATCCCTACACGGTCAAATGATTTTCGACAAAGGTGGCAAAACAATTCATTGGGAGAAAGGATAGTTGTTATAGAACAATTGGGTATCCACGTGCAAAATAAAAAAAACACCCTTTCCTCATATTGTAAGCTACAATTAATTTAATATAGATATTGTATCTATTTGTAAGAGCTAAAATTCTGAAATTTCTGGGAAAAAATATTCATGATGTTGGGTGAGGCAAAGAGTTATTTTATACAATACCTAAAGCATGATCTGTAAAATAAAAACAAATTTTTTGAAAAATAGACTTCATTAAAGACTTGTATCTAGAATATATAAAGAATTCTTAAACTCAATAAGAAAATAAATAACGTAATTTAAAAATAGACAACAAATTTGAATATGCATTATCTCAGAGGAGATATGCAAATGACCAGTAAAGACTGCTCAACATCATTTAATTATCAGGGAAATGCAATGAGATACTGTTCTACGCTCACTAAATACATTAAAACAGGCAGACAGTGTCCAGTGTTGATGAGCATATGGATAAACTGGAATCTGTACGATTCACTTTTGGAGAAATAAAATGGTGATAGCGCTTTGGGAAACAGTTGGTCAGTTTCTTAAAAGGTTTAATTTACCTCATTACTCATCAAATCCACTCCTAAGTGTCTATCCAAGAGAAAGGAAAGTGTGTCCATACAAAAGATACGTATACAACCGCTCATAGGCGCATTGTTCAGACTAGCTCCAAACTGAAAACAATTAAAACGTCCATCAGCTAGGTAAATGGATAAAAACAAATGTGATATATCCATGTAATGGAATACTATTTGACGATAAAGAGAAATGAAGTACTGATGCATATTCTAACATCGATGAACCTCAAAATATCGTGCTAAGTGAAAGAAGCCGGATGCAACTAGCTCCATTTTATGTGATTCCATTTATATGAAATATCCAGAAAAGGCAAATCTGTGAAGACAGAAAGCACATCACTAATGTGGCTGGGCTACGGATGGGAGCAGAGATTCAATGTAAATGGGCATAAGGGAACTTTCTGGGGGATGGAATGTTCTAACCTGGATTGTTGAGAGGGTTTCACGCCTCTCTAAATCGACTGGAATCACTGAATTGTATACTTACATTGGGTGAATTTTATGGTATGTAAATCCGACTGCTAATAAAAAACAATATCAATGCACACTTCTTAAGAGCGGCTACAATTAAACACACTGACCGTATTGTTACAAACATTTCTTGGAGAAAATGTGGGATAAATTCTCTCACAAATCTACATTTTAAGATGTAGCTTTACAGCACGACCACTTTAGGCGTGTTGGGAGGTAAAGGTGAGGTCAGCTGTGCCACGCCTGCGTCAGAGTCTTAGCAGCTCTGGCAGCCTGGCTCCCACTCAGCTCCATCCTTCGTTTTCCAGAAGATCCACCTAGTTATCGCAGTGTGTCTGTACCCTATCCCCCGCCCATGTGAATAGATTCAGTGGGGTTAAACACCTGTGCTTGTCCTATGGGGAGAGCAGAAGTTTGGGTCCGTTTGGAGGCTCTTTCTGATGGCAGCAGCCTCAGCGGTTTATCTTCCTGCACAGGTGGTCATATCCTGCCTCATTCAAACTGCTGGCTTCCTTGACTCCTTCAAAGACGTTGGATCCTTGGCTCTCCGGCCTTGTACTTCCCGACTAAACCGCCTGTGGTTGCAGCCCTGCCAGAACCCCGTTTCTTCAGGGCTTGTCACTCTGCATCCCTTGCTTGTTCAAATCCTTGAAATGACATTGCCTTTTATTGGGAACTCTCACCGTCTTTCCCCTTTGAAACATGAGTCCATTCCTGAGTTTCCCTGGATCTGATCCCCTTTTGATTCCTGAACACTGTCTGTGACCTGGACTGAATCTAGAATTTTTACGATTAGACTGTCCCACTCCTCTCCACTTTGTTCACACATATCCAGAGATACATGCAGGTGTCTGGAATATCCTAATCACTTGCCAAGAGATGGCCTCTTTTTGGCAGTTGGAACACGTAGCTATGGAGTCTGATGACAGTCTGGACCGGCAGTAATAGGAGAGACTCTAGTATTGATTGATTTCGTTCAACAGATAGATAAGGAACAACTAGTCCATGTGCAGGCAGGAAACTAGGCACGGGAGGTACAGCACTGAACAGAGTAGAGACGGCTGTTTGTGTCATGGAACTTAGTTTATTTTAGCAAGGAAAGGGATGATTTAACATGCAGACAGATGGAGTAATGGAGAGTGAGGAGGGTCATGATGGGGAACTCTGGATGGGCACTGGGGTCAGGGCAGTCTTTCAGCAGGTAGGGAGGCTCTGGTTTCATAAGATTGGACTACATGCTCTCCAAGGTACTGTTTAGCCGCAAAATTTTACATTTTGTGAATTTTTAAAAGGAAAATTTCTAGCTAGGTATTCAAATACTGTTGATTTAAACCAACCATCCTACTGAGGAAAGGCTTTGCTTTTAAAACACTTAAAAAACCAGCAATGATGCTATTTGAAACCAAAGATTTAAGACTTAAATTTATTAGCACGAAAACTATACACATATACACACAGGAGTGCACGCGAGAGTGTTTCCTTTAGTATTGTATACGATACTGGGAACCTTTCCAAGTGTGTGTGTGCGTGTGTGTGTGTGTGTGTGTGTGTATGATTAGTGCAATCAAATAATATAATTTGGCCAATTGACTTCTACGTAGTTATATACAATGTAGCTTATATTCCGTGGAGCATAATTGCACAACATGGTCGTAACGTGTTGGTTATACGAATATTTACTTACATATAAAATGTTAATAATATGCATTATAGTTTATAAAAGCATTTTAAATATAGTTTAGGTAGAATGACACTATTTTATGAAATGTGAATCATATTTACAGTGTATTTAGGCATAGAAAAAATACAGGAGACACCTAAAATCTTAAGATGTTTAATTCTGATTTTTGTATGGTATTAAGTGATTTAAATATTGTTTTCATTTATTCATATTTTGTAGTCTTTCTCTGCCCTTTACATATTTATATAATAAGAATTAAATAATAAAATTTACATGTATGAACATGACTGGAAGGCATTGCAATATTACGAATTGATTTCTTCAGATATTTGCAATGCATTCATGACAATCTTACAGATATAAAAATAATATATATGTCTAGGAAAAGTTGTTTGAACCATTCCAAGTAGATGTTGAACTACTGGACTATAGAAACATAATTTTACCCATTGACTTTTTTATTTTGTTTCTTTTCCTTTATTTGTTGTCTTTTTTTTCTTTTTTCGTTTTTTTCTCCTTTTTACCCATTAACTTTTACTTTGTTTAATTTATAATGTTTTCTTTTGTTGTATTTCTTATTTTCAGAAATAATTTATGTATTTAGACATTTTTGCTGCGAACATTAAGGTTACTGAATCTCTTCGCATTATAATGAGATCAGTAAGGAGATATAATTTATTTTTACAAGGATCATAAAAGTAAAAATAATTGAAACAATTTTTGAAAAGTTTTATCCAACATGTATTAGGTAGGCAAGTTAGAAATGATAAAAGAAAGGGTATTTCTGGGGAGGAGGACATTTGTTTCTCTAGAGATCACATGAAAAACTGGGGTGTATGAGAGAAGGAGCAATAGGCTGTGAGAATTCCTGGTTTCTTTTTTTTGTTTTTTTTTTTTACATCTTTATTGGAGTGTAATTGCTTTACAATGGTGTGTTAGTTTCTGCTGTAGAACAAAGTGAATCAGCCATACATATATCCCCATATCTCTTCCCTCTTGCATCTCCCTCCCTCCCACCCTCCCTATCGAACCCCTCTAGGTGGTCACAAAGCACCGAGCTGATCTCCCTGTGCTATGCGGCTGCTTCCCACTAGCTAGCTATTTTACGTTTGGTAGTGTATATACGTCCATGCCACTCTCTCGCTTTGTCCCAGCTTACCCTTCCCCCTCCCCGTATCCTCAAGTCCATTCTCTAGTAGGTCTGTGTCTTTAGAGAATTCCTGGTTTCTTATCTTAAATGTGTTTAAAGGGTGCGGGCTGGCCTTGCTGACGATTGTCCATGGGTTTCTCATTGCCTTTGCCATTATGATGATGGTCTTTTTTTAGAAGAGTTTGTGCTTCCATAGTCTGTTATTTCTCCCATTGCCCCTTTGTCCTCCAAACCACTGCAGGCCACACAGTTATTTTTCTGCATTCATTCAGTAGCCACTTTTAAGTATCTACCGTTATCTGGGAGATGGGGTGACCTTCCCGCCAGGGATGGTCAAGTCCCATATTATCTTTTAAGAAGATTTAGGTGCTATAGATCACTCTAAAGTAAAATAAGGTAGACTGAAACTGTCTAAATTGTCACCTCAAAGAAATTTAGAAATGGGAGATAGTTTTGTTAAAAGCATAGTCTACTGATCTATATTTAGTGTCTCCTCCTTTGTCTAAGGATTTAATGATTGAAGACAGCTAGAAGATTTAAAGAAGTGATTGTGCTGCTAGCCATTCATTCACTCATGGAGGATAACAATGGAATAAAAAAGAATAATAATCTAACAGGAAAAAAAATCTTTTCATTTCCTCATAAGATCCCGGGGAGATGTTGTTTTATATGTATTTGATACACTTGTCTACAAATATTAGGGTTTAGTATTTTACTATCTCACAGTATTAAAATAAAACTACCTATCGAAACCTTCTGTGATTTTTTTCTTCTTCCTGTAACATTAGTGAACATCATATTTTCTTTCTAAGGTGGTAAGAAGAAAATTATCATAATATTAGTTGCCATTTTGGCCTCAAACCTCCAGGTTATTTTTATATTAATATCTGTGTTCCCATTTCCACAGCCTTGAACCTTCTGAAGTGTATGGTTAGGTGGGTTTATATTTTGAAATGTTCATTTGATTTGTTTACTCATTTTAAACTATTATCAACGTTTTATGAAAATAGTTTCTGGTAAATTAGAAGAGCTCATGATGTCACATATGAATGAATTCTTTGACCTATATCAGACAGTTGTTTAAATTTTTAAAATTTTATTATTTATTTATTTTTTGCGGTACGCGGGCCTCTCACTG
The DNA here is from genome assembly GCF_003031525.2 of Neophocaena asiaeorientalis asiaeorientalis. Taxonomy (NCBI): domain Eukaryota; kingdom Metazoa; phylum Chordata; class Mammalia; order Artiodactyla; family Phocoenidae; genus Neophocaena; species Neophocaena asiaeorientalis. The sequence goes on from NW_020175050.1 coordinate 69,596, forward strand.
TTGTGGCCTCTCCTGTTGCGGAGCACAGGCTCTGGACGTGCAGGCTCCGGACACACAGGCTCAGCGGCCGTGGCTCACGGGCCTAGCCGCTCCGCGGCATGTGGGATCTTCCCGGACCAGGGCACAAACCCGTGTCCCCTGCATCGGACTCTCAACCACTGCGCCACCAGGGAAGCCCTAAATTTTATATTCAGTATAATAGTGGCTTCAGGTCTATTATACAAGGTATTGATTTTATTTATACTTTTGGTGCTGTGGTAGATATGAAATTATTAAATTAAATCTGTTCATTCACTGACTGAAGAAATTATATCTTTTGATATTTTCAGGCTGAGAACATAGTGGGCATTAATAAATATTTATTCATAATCATCACTAATAAATGTATTTACTGTATACTCATGGATAAATATGATCAAGTAGTTATATATCCAATCATTCATTTAACAGATATTTACTGAATTGTCTACTTCGTGTCAGAAATAGTTCTAGGCACTGAAAATATAGAATTCTACAAGAGATATTTTTGCCCTCATTAAACTTTCACTGTAGTGTGAGTAGAGGGAAGACAGACAATAAAATAGTAAATTAGCACTTTTTATATTATGTTGGAGGTATGAAGAAAACAAAAGCCAGGGTAAGGGACAGATGAGAGGCTGTACTCTCTATCGGGTATTCACAGACATAGAGCTCACTTTGTTGACTAAGGTGGAAATGCCTAGGCACGTGGGACTTCTGTATAATGGGAAATCCCAATGAACATTATTTTAGAACTAAAATAGAAACACATTTAAGTGTGTGCAATAAGAAATGAAAGAGATAAAATGCTAAAATTTCAACCCAAGGGAAATATTTGGGGAGTTGAAGCTTGTGTACCCAGAATTTATGTAAATCTTGTTGTGTACCTGAAATTAGATTTAAAACGTGATTATCTAGGCCAAGTGCCTCATACCTGAACCCCCTATGCCTATTTTATTTCAGTATATTTCTTTTTATAGATCATTCTCAGACCTATGATTAGGAATCTTCTTTTTTCTTTTTAATTGTGGCATAAAACAAAAAGGAAATAACAGGAAAGAGAATCACATAAATAGTGGTTTTCATGCTGTGTTCCTTAGAATTATGTACTTCTACAGAAGTGCTTCAGAGGCTCCAGAAATGTTTCATTCAAATTTATTTTAATATTTAAAACTATAATAAAATAGTAGGGATGTTTAAATGTACCAAGTTTTAATCTATTGGAGACCACCAGGAGAATAACTTTGTGTTGTTGGTTCAACTTATTTTTAAGAAGAACTCAGATAAAGCTTATAGCAACCTATCTGTATATTTGTTTGAACTTCTTATAAATGTGTCATATTAGTCAAGTTTTGGCTCTGTGCTCTCAGCTTTTTAAAAAAAAAAATAGTTCCGTGCATATTTAATCACAAGAACATATACAGGAGTTGGCTTATTGTGTGTTTCTTGTTATAAGAAATTTGTATTTGTGTTTGTTATATATTTAGTGATTTAACATTGAAAGAAAAATTTGTAAATATATCTCTTTTAAGCTTCTGAGTCTTTTTTTTTGTTTTCTTAGATTTTTAAAAAAAAATTTTGGGCTGCGTTGGGTCTTCATTCTTGCGCGCAGGCTTTTCTCTAGTTGCGGAGAGCAGGGGGGGCCACTCTTCGTTGCGGCGTGCGGACTTCTCATTGCAATGGCTTCTCTTGTTACAGAGCACAGGCTCTAGGCACGTGGGCTTCAGTAGTTGTGGCTCGCTGGCTCTAGAGTGCAGGCTCAGTAGTTGTGGCTCACGGGCTTAGTTGCTCCGTAGCATGTGGGATCTTCCCAGACCAGGGATCGAACCTGTGTCCCCTGCATTGGCAGGCAGATTCTTAACCACTGTGCCACCAGGGAAGTCCCCTGAGTCATTTTAATCAAGAGACTTTTTAATTTATAAAGCAGTCTATAAAACAAACAAGCAAACAACAAATGCCCTAAAGCAATATCTTTTATATCTTGTTACTTATGTGAACTGTTACGGGTCTCCAAAAAAAATTCAGAAATAAATCAGATCCTCAGACTGATGAAGACTACAGATGTCCTTTTTTTCTGAACTGGATTTAACATTTTTCTCCATAACTGTTTGAAAGCAATTGAACTAAGATTTTCCCCAGGAATGGGAACTAATAATTTTAATACTACCATGAGAAGAAATAATGATTCCAGGGCACCAACCAGTAAGGCCAGCATCCCTGTAAACCTGCTACAAGAGTGAAATTCATTTAAATGAGTGTCTTCTGGGAAAATGGGCAGAATCATTCTAAAACACTCTTAACATGAGAAATAACATACACTTGTTAATTTCCTAGTTACCAAAGGGCCAGATTAAAAAGATTTGTTGCAGTCAAGGGATTTTTCAGGGTTATAATATCGCCCATCAAACATCAAAACATGAGATGCCTAAGACTCTGAAAAAATTCGATAACTTTCAGTTTTACATGCAGTAGTGAGTCCCTGGGAAATCAGTAGATGTCCTTGACACTGTGCTATGGTTAGTGTCTGCTGCTCCAGGCATTTTGCTGAACACTGCTTTTACCTTTATCGGCATGCAGTCATAAACAGTGCCAGGGAATGTTGAAATAAGTACGTGAACTTATTTGGTCTTGTTTACAGTAAGAATTCAGAAAACATGGGACTCATGAATAGAATGAATGCTTATTGTTTTTGTGTGTTTAAATAATTGAGTATGGTTGTTTTAAAAATTAGAGTAGAATAAATTTGGAGCAAAAACCAAAAAATAAAAAAAAGACTACAGATGTCCTCCATGAACGTCTGTTTCAAAATTTTAGGTTAGTCAAATAGCTTCTTTGTTCTCATTTGTTGATGTTGTAATGTGATATATAATAATTTTTAACTCTGACAATAAATTTTTACTAACAAAACACATGTCAATTAAGGTTTGGTTATAGATAATAGAAACCCAATCTAATTTAGCTTAAAGAGAAAGAAATGTATTGGGCAACTTAAAAAGCATTGGAAGGGCAGGAGGGGTCAACTCTAGGTGGAGTTACCAAGACTGCCAGTCCCAGAATTTCACTTCCTCAACTGGGACAGGAAAAATTGCTCCCTTGTCTCCAGGAAGCCCAGAGAGGCAGGAATCTGGTGGCTGTGGATCCACGCTGTCCCTGCTTTCATGCTCCCACTTCACCCCATTCTGAACTCAGTCTCCCATTAGCAGTACATCTGATTAGATGCAAGGAAATCTGACAATGTGCTTTTTCACTTTCCAGCCTGTGCAAAACAGGAAGGAGCTTTCAATGGAGGTTGGAATTATATCTGCCACTATATTTCTTTTAATCTATTTAATGTATTGGGTTATTCCATATAAGACTTTATTTGGAAATAAAACCCTGCCCTGTTAGAAAAAGTTTGGAAACTAGTGATACAAACACCAAAATTTAGATTGTGATATTCAGTGCCAAACACTGTAGATCTTCTGATAACAAGTGGATGGCTCTGCCTGTCCGTAAGCACGTTGATTTGAAGCCCCTAGAATCTGCTGTCATGGCTGTACCTGTGCTCCAGAACCATAGCCAGTGTGTTTAGAGACCTCAGGTTTATTGGGATCATAGTAGAGATGAAGAATATTCAATCATTTATCTCAAATAATGCTGTAATTTGTTTTTAAATTCTAGGTATTTAATACTCTAGCTATGTTTGGTTATTTTTTATAGTGTTAATAGAAAGTCATCGGGCTTCCCTAATGGTGCAGTGGTTAAGAATCCGCCTGCCAATGCACAGGTTCTTCCCTGGTCCGGGAAGATCCCACATGCCGCGGAGCAACTAAGCCCGTGCGCCACAACTACTGAGCCTGTGCTCTAGAGCCCGCGAGCCACAACTACCGAAACCCACATGCCACAACTACTGAAGCCCGCGCGCCTAGAGCCCGTGCTTCACAACAGGAGAAGCCACCGCGGTAAGAAGGCCGCGCATCGCATCAAAGAGGAGCCCCTGCTCGCCGCAACTGGAGAAAGCCCCCACGCAGCAACGAAGACCCAACGCAGCCAAAAATAAAAATAAATAAATTTATTAAGAAAAAGACATCATAGTGTTGGTCTCTAATGCATTTTTCTATTTTGCGGTTTTTTACTGAAGTATAGTTGCTGTACAATATTGTATCGGTTGCAGGTGTTCAGTATAGTGACTCACAATTTTTAAAGGTTATCCTCCACTTATAGTTGTTATAAAGTATTGGCTCTATTCCCCGTGTTGCACAGTATATCCTTGTAGCTTATTTTATACCTCATAGTTTCTGCCTCTAATGCATTTTAATTTAGGAATGTGACCTCTTGTCTCTGCTTAGTGGTTATCTTCTCGAACTTCCAAAATAATATTCTAAAAAATTATTTCTCCCTGGGCTATACTTGTTCTACTGATCTCTACTCCATAGGATTCTGGAATTATTCTGTTATCAGTTCTTTCATCAATTTCCAGAGAACTACAGACACAGCATTTTTTAATTCAACAGTCTTTTCTGAAGATAAATGCTTGATTCACTTTTATAATTTATTATTAATGGATGCTGAAGAATAATGAATTTCATCACAATATTTTAGCCTTCCTTGTAGAAGTACAGCAGCAAGATTGCTTTGGGTGTGCAGAAGAAAATATAATTTTGTTTTCTTTATCTGATTTTATGCTGCTTATGGATTACATTTCCTACTGGTAGAAAACATAATCTCAGCGATTGAAGGTCTCAGTTACTTCTGCTCTAAAGCCTACTTTTTTGCATTAACTTGGTCTCTTTTGGAACTTGGTATTCTCCATACTTAGTCTTAGATAAGTACCTAGGACTAGCATTATCAGAAGGTGCCAGACTGTTTTCCGAAGTGGCTGTGTGAGAGTTCCAGTTTGGGACAGCTTCTTCCTAAATTTTCTTTCTTCTCCCTGACAGTTGGGCACGTAGGGAAACTAGGAAACGAGGCAGTGATGGTGAGCAGCCTTTGACCCTTTAACACCGTCCTCCTGGGCTCTGCTGAGCTCACTGCTCAGGCGCTCAGGCTAACGGGATGCAGGGCCTGTTAATTCCCGGGGAAGCGGGACAGGGCTTCAGCTGCCTGCCAGCCCTCCGCGTGGACTCCTGCTGCTGCCGTCAGGCCCCGAAACCCACACCGAGTTCCCAGCGACCCATGGCTGGAGCAGCTTTGTCCCTCCCCGTGGGAGTCCCTCGGCTTGCTGCCTGTGCCCTCGCGTTCTCAAGTGTGGCTGCTGAACGCCTACAGGGTGCTTTGAGGCGGGCTTGAGGGAAAGGAATGATGTGGGTCAGGTTGCGAGGTTCGCAGTCAATATGGAGGAGTAACTTAGAGGCTGGGGACGGTGGGAGAATGGAGGGAATGCAGGACACGTTAACGTTCCCTCCCCGCCCCCAGTGCCCCCAGCCAGCACTGAAGTGTAGGGCTGGAGGATGTTCTAGACAAGATGGTATCCTGAATGGTCCTGGCGCCCGCTGCACGAGGAGCGAAAGCCTAGGGCGAGTCATGCTTTCCTGTTCAATCAGCTTTATTAAGGCAGGATTACATACAATAAATCTGACCAATTTTAAGTATGCAGGTCAGTGAGTTTTCGGGAATGTATTGTGTCATGTAACCATCAGCATTGCTGTCACCCCAGAAAGTCCCATGTGCCTCTTCGCAGCCGAGCTCCCCTGCCTCATCCCTGTCTAGTCTCTGGCAGCCTCTCAGCTGCCTTTGTCCTGTTTACGGAGTTTCACATGAATGGAGTCATACAATAAGCAGTATTCGCGTCTGGTTTGTCTCACTTGGCGTAATGCTTTTCAGACTCGTGTCTGTGGTGTGTATCAGTGCTCTGTTCATTTCCGCTGCTCAGTAATATTCCTTTATTTGGATGTATGACACTTTTAGCAATTTATAAATTTCCAGTTACTTCACATTCTTTCCTTTTAACTTTACCATCCTAATGGGTATGTGATGGTATCTCATTGTAGTTGAGTTTGCATTTCCCAAACAGCTAAAGATGGTGAGCATTTTTTTTTTTTCAGTGAGCTTACTTGCCATTTCCATGTCTTCTTTTGTGAAGCATCTATTCAAATATTTTGCCCATTTTAAAATTGGGGATATTTGTCATCTTAATATTGAGTTGTAATATTACTTTGTATACTCCGGACACAAGTCCTTTATTAGATATATAATATTATGTATCTCCTAGACTGTGGCTGTTCTTTTTTTTTTCCCCAGCAGTGTCTTTTGAAGAGCCAATGTGTTTAATTCTGATAAAGTCTGTTTTATCAATTTTTTCTTTTAGGATTTTTTTTCCTAATCCAAGAAATAAATTAACTCAAGATTTTCTTTCATGTGTTACAGTTTTCACTCTTTTGTATATGTCATTTCAAATTCGTTCATTTCAAGTTAATTTTCCTATGTGGTGTGAGATAAGGGTCAAGAGTTTTTATTTTGTTTTGTTTTTCTATATGAATATCCATTTATTACAGCAACATTTGTTAAAAAAGATTATTTTTTCTCCAGTGAATAAAACTTCGGAAGCTTTGTTGAAAAATCGCATATATCCATATGTTTATTTCTGGATTCTCTATTTTGGTTCATTATCTACATATCTGTCATTAGGTTGTTTCCATCACACTATTTTATTTTTGTTTCCAGCTTTATTGAGGTATAATTGGCACAACATCAACATCACTAATCATCAGGGAGGTACAAATAGAAGCCTATTAGGGAGTCTGTTACCAAAAGACAAGAGATAAATGCCAGTGAGGATGTGGGGAAAAGCACTGTGCAGTTGTGATTAATACAGCTTTATGGGAAGCCTTAGAACGCAGTGTAGCTTCTACAACTTCCTTATTTTTCAAAATTGACTTGGCTTCTCTGGGTCATTTGCCTTATCATGTAACAGGGTATCTTCCTCTATTTAGGAGTTAAATTTCTCTGATCTTGCATCTTGTGACCTTACTGAATTCACTTATTTATTCTAGTAGTGGTTTTTTGGTGTGTTTTGTCTTGTTTTGCAGATTCCTTAGGACTGTCTACCTAGGTTATCATGTCATCTGTGAATAAAGACTTTTTTCCTTTCAGATCTGTATACCATATATAATATTTATATTATATGTAATATAAATTATATAACACACACTTTTTTGTCTTATTTTTCTGACTAGAACCTTCAGTACAATGCCTAATAGGGGTGGTGAGAGAAGATATTCTTGCCTTCCTCCCCATCTTAAGGAGGAAGCATTTGGTCTTTCACCATTAGGTACAATGGTACCTGTAGATTTTTCACAGATGCTCTTTATCAGGTTAAAGAAATCCGCTTAAATTCCTAATCTGCAGTGAGCTTTTATCCTGAAAGAGCACTGATTTTTTTTCAAATATTTTATCTCTGAGATCACAGTCTTTTTGCTGCCTGGTTGCCACTGTCTAAAAACATTCGTTTCATGCATTTTGTCTGGTTTTCTAGTTGTTGATGATTGGAAGGCCATTTCTGTTTCAGTTAATCCTTCATGAGCAAACGTGGAATATTATTTTAATACTATAACTAATGTCACCCATATCAAACTTCAGACAAAGTGAAAATGAATGTTCAGTGATTCATTGCTATAAACTGCTGTTACTTTTAAATTAAGTAAAAAGTCTTAATACAGAATTATTGACAAGTCATTACTTCTTAACTGATACCAGAAATGTTGAAGAAATAGGGTTGTGGTAACAAGAAAGAGTCAATATGCTAAAAATTGTAGACAATTAAATTCTTTGTTCAGTTCTAGTATTTTTTTGTTAGTGTCTCAAAAACATGAAGTATTTGCCTTGTTTCTTTGTTTTATTCCTTTGGTTGGTATCAATAATAAATAAAATGTATGTCCAATATAAACGTACATATTCTTAGAGAGTAAGCAATTTTCAGACAGAGCTGTACTTCGTATAGGGCCATCCTCACCCCCATGGTTCAGCTGCCCACTCCCCTGCTAAGACCCCTTTGCTCCCACTGGCCTGAGCAGACTCTGTCCCTGAGGGTGTTTCCCTTCTTGGCCTGTCGGCTGGTCTGAAGCAGAAAGAGAACTGCTCACAAACGTCAGCTTTCTGCATGTTTTTTTTTTTTTTTTTTTTAGCAAAATGAGACTCTTTAAAAGTTTTACCGTTTTCAGTGTCACATACTGCAGAATAAATAGAGTGAATATGAAGTAACTTCAGAGAAAAATAATAAAGCCCCTACTTTAATTTTTCCTCTGAACAGTTTTAGATTAGAACTTCCAAGATATACAGATTAAGTTAGCAGTAATTAGGCTATAACAGACAATAGTAACAAAAACATCTTCAATCAAAAGTAAAGTAAAAGATTTGCACAGAACTAAAGACTTTTGTATCACAATTTCCAATTTACTTTATTTATCTTATTCATGTTATTACAATTCAAAATGATATGATTGAGTCAGTAAAATTTAAACCTTTTACTGAGTTCTTAATGTTTATCATCTATTTAGGCCCAGGATCATCTCCTGTTTTCATATCGGTTAAGATCTCTGGCTAGAGGCTCTTCAGTGGGGCTAATGGCAGACTCTGGGAGGGCTCACACCAAGGAGTACTTCCCAGAACTTCTGCTCCCAGTGTCCTTGTCCCCATGGTGAGACACAGCCATCCCCCGCCTCTACAGGAGACCCTCCAGCACTAGCAGCCATGTTGCTGACAGGATTTCGGTGCTCCAGCCGGGTGTCAGGCTTGAACCTCTGAAGTGGGAGAGCCAAGTTCAGGACATTGGACCACCAGAGACCTCCCGGTCCCATGTAATATCAATGAGATATTATCAGAGCTCTCCCAAGGATCTCCATCTCAATGCTAAGACCCAGCTCCACTCAACGACCAGCAAGCTACAGTGCTGGACACCCTATGCCAAACAACTAGCAAGACAGGAACACAACCCCATCCATTAGCAGAGAGGCTGCCGAAAATCATAATAAGGCCACAGACACCCCAAAACACACCACCAGACGTGGACCTGCCCACCAGAAAGACAAGATCCAGCCTCATCCACCAGAACACAGGCACTAGTCCCCTCCACCAGGAAGCCTACACAACCCACTGAAACAACCTTAGCCACTGCAGACAGACATCAAAAACAATGGGAACTATGAACCAGCAGCCTGCGAAAAGGAGACTCCAAACACAGTAAGTTAAGCAAAATGAGAAGACAGAGAAATACACAGCAGATGAAGGAGCAAGGTAAAAACCCACCAGACCAAACAAATGCAGAGGAAATAGGCAGTCTACCTGAAAAAGAATTCAGAGTACTCATAGTAAAGAGATCCAAAATCTTGGAAATAGAAAGGAGAAAATACAAGAAACATTTAACAAGGACCCAGAAGAACTAAAGAACAAACAAATAATGATGAACAACACAATAAATGAAATTAAATTATTCTCTGGAAGGAATCAATAGCAGAATAACTGAGGCAGAAGAATAGATAAGTGACCTGGAAGATAAAATAGTGGAAATAAGTACCGCAGAGCAGAATAAAGAAAAAAGAATGAAAAGAATTGAGGACAGTCTCAGAGACCTCTGGGACATCATTAACCTCACCAACATTCCAATTATAGGGGTTCCAGGAGAAGAAGAGAAAAAGAAAGGGACTGAGAAAATATTTGAAGAGATTATAGATGAAAACTTCCCTAATAT
>NW_020175050.1:79823-125926 GCF_003031525.2 Neophocaena asiaeorientalis asiaeorientalis
GAAGAGAAAAAGAAAGGGACTGAGAAAATATTTGAAGAGATTATAGATGAAAACTTCCCTAATATGGAAAAGGAAATAGTCAGTCAAGTCCAGGAAGCACAGAGAGTCCCATACAGGATAAATCCAAGGAGAAACACGCCAAGACACATATTGATCAAACTATCAAAAATTAAATACAAAGAAAAAATATTAAAAGCAGCAAGGGAAAAGCAACAAATAACATACAAGGCAATCCCCATAAGGTTAACAGCTGATCTTTCAGCAGAAACCCCGCAAGCCAGAAGGGATTGGCAGGACATATTTAAAGTGATGAAAGGGAAAAACCTACAACCAAGATTACTCTACCCAGCAAGGATCTCATTCAGATTCAATAGAGAAATTAAAACCTTTATAGACGAGCAAAAGCTAAGAGAATTCAGGACCACCAAACCAGCTCTACAACAAATGCTAAAGGAACTTCTCTAGGCAGGAAACACAAGAGAAGGAAAAAACCTACAATAACAAACCCCAAATAATTAAGAAAATGGTAATAGGAACACACATATTGATAACTACCTTAAATGTAAATGGATTAAGTGCTCCAACCAAAAGACATAGACTGGCTGAATGGATACAAAAACAAGACCTGTATATATGCTGTCTACAAGAGACCCACTTCAGACCTAGGGACACACACAGACTGAAAGTGAGGGGATGGAAAAAGATATTCCATGCAAATGGAAATCCAAAGAAAGCTGGAGTAGCAATTCTCATATCAAACAAAATAGTCTTTAAAATAAAGAGTATGACAAGAAACAAAGAAGGACACTACATAGTGATCAAGGGATCAATCCAAGAAGATGTAACAGTTGTAAATATTTATTCACCCAACACAGGAGCACCTCAAGATATAAGGCAAATGCTAACAGCCATAAAAGGGGAAATCGACAGTAACACAATCTTAGTAGGGGACGTTAACACCCCACTTTCACCAATGAACAGATCGTCCAAAATGAAAATAAATAAGGAAGCACAAGCTGTAAACAATGTGTTAAACAAGATGGACTTAATTGATATTTATAGGACATTCCAGCCAAAAATAACAGAATACACTTTCTTCTCAAGTGCTCATGGAACATTCTCCAGGATAGATCATACCTTGGTTCACAAATCAAGCCTTGGTAAATTTAGGAAACTTGAAATTGTATCAAGTATCTTTTCTGACCACAATACTATGAGACAAGATATCAATTACAGGAAAAAAATCTGTAAGAAATAAAAACACATGGAGCCTAAACAATTCACTACTAAATGACCAAGAGGTCACTGAAGATATCAAAGAGGAAATCAAAAAACTACCTAGAAACAAATGACAATGCAAACGCGATGACCTAAAACCTATGGGATGCAGCAAAAGCAGTTCTAAGAAGGAAGATTATAGCAATGCAATCCTACCTCAAGGAACAAGAAAAATCTCAAACAAACAACCTAACCTTACACCTAAAGCAATTAGAGAAAGAACAAAAATACCCCAAGGTTAGCTGAAGGGAAGAAATCATAAAGATCAGATCAGAAATAAATGAAAAAGAAATGAAGGAAAAGATAGCAAAGATCAATAAAACTAAAAGCTGGATCTTTGAGAAGATAAACAAAATTGATAAACCATTAGCCAGATTCATCAAGAGAAAAAAGGAGAAGACTCAAATCAATAGAATTAGAAACAAAAACGGAGAAGTAACAAATGACCCTGCAGAAATAGAAAGGATCATGAGAGATTACTACAAGCAACTATGTGCCAATAAAATTGACAACCTGGAAGAAATGGGCAAATTCTTAGAAAAGCACAACTTTCCGAGACTGAACCAGGGAGAAATAGAAAATATAAACAGACCAATCACAAGCACTGAAATTGAAGCTGTGATTAAAAATCTTCCAACAAACAAAAGCCCAGGACCAGATGGCTTCACAGGCAAATTCTATCAAACATTTAGAGAAGAGCTAACACCTATCCTTCTCAAACTCTTCCAAAATATAGCAGAGGAGGGACCACTCACAAACTCATTCTACGAGGCCACCATCACCCTGATACCAAAACCAGACAAAGATGTCACAAAGAAAGAAAACTACAGGCCAATATCACTGATGAACATAGATGCAAAAATCCTGAACAAAATACTAGCAAACAGGATCCAACAGCACATTAAATGGATCATACACCATGATCAAGTGGGGTTTATCCCAGGAATACAAGGTTTCTTCAATATATGCAAATCAATCAATGTGATACACCATATTAACAAATTGAAGGAGAAAAACCATATGATCATCTCAATAGATGCAGAAAAAGCTTTTGACAAAATTCAACACCCATTTATGATAAAAACCCTGCAGAAAGTAGGCATAGAGGGAACTTTCCTCAACATAATAAAAAAAATTTCACTATCTGTATGGTAACACAAAAGACCCCAAATAGCCAAAGCAATCTTGAGAAATTAAAATGGAGCTGGAGGAATCAGGTTCCCTAACCTCAGACTATACTACAAAATGACAGTAATCAAGACAGTATGGTACTGGCACAAAAACAGAAATATAGATCAATGGAACAGGATAGAAAGCCCAGAGATAAACCACACACATATGGTCACCTTATCTTTGATAAAGGAGGCAGGAATGTACAGTGGAGAAAGGACAGCCTCTTCAATAAGTGGTTCAGGGAAAACTGGACAGCTACATGTAAAAGAATGAAATTAGAACACTCCCTAACACCATACACAAAAATAAACTCAAAATGGATTAACGGCCTAAATGTAAGGCCAGGCACTATAAAACCCTTAGAGGAAAACATAGGAAGAACACTCTATGACATAAATCACAGCAAGATCCTTTTTGACCCACCTCCTATAGAAATGGAAATAAAAAAAAACGTAAACAAATGGGACCTAATGAAACTTCAAAGCTTTTGCACAGCAAAGGAAACCATAAACAAGACGAATAGAAAACTCTGAGAATGGGGGGAAATATTTGCAAACGAAGCAACTGACGAAGGATTAATCTCCAAAATTTACAAGCAGCTCATGCAGTTCAATATCAAGAAAACAAACAACGGAATCCAAAAATGGGCTGAAAACCTATATAGACATTTCTCCAAAGAAGATATACAGATGGCCAAGAAGCACATGAAGAGCTGCTCAACATCACTAATCATTAGAGAAATGCAAATCAAAACTACAATGAGGTTATCACCTCACACCAGTCAGAATGGCCATCATCAGAAAATCTACAAACAATAAATGCTGGAGAGGGTGTGGAGAAAAGGGAACACTCTTGCACTGCTGGTGGGAATGTGAATTGGTTCAGCCACTATGGAGAACAGTATGGAGGTTCCTTAATAAACTACAAATAGAACTACCATATGACCCAGCAATCCCACTCCTGGGCATATACCCTGAGAAAACCAAAATTCAAAAAGAGTCATGTAACAAAATGTTCATTGCAGCTCTATTTACCTTAGCCAGGACATGGAAGCCACCTAAGTGTCCATCGACAGACGAATGGTTAAAGAAGATGTGGCACATATATACAATGGAATATTACTCAGCCATAAAAAGAAACTAAATTGAGTTCTTTGTAGTGAGGCAGATGGACCTAGAGACTGTCATACAGAGTGAAGTAAGTCAGAAAGAGAAAAACAAATACCGTATGCTAACACATATATGTGGAACCCAAAAAAAAAAAAAAGAAAACTGGTTTTGAAGAACCTAGGGGCAGGACAGGAATAAAGACGCAGACATAGAGAATGATCTTGAGGACACAGGGAGGGGGAAGGGTAAGCTGGGATGAAGTGAGAGAGTGGCATGGACATATATACACTACCAAATGTAAAATAGGTAGCTAGGGGCAAGCAGCTGCATAGCACAGGGAGATCAGCTTGGTGCTTTGTGACCCCCGAGAGTGGTGGGATAGTGAGCGCGGGAGGGAGACACAATGAGGAGGAAATATGGGGATATATGTATATGTATAGCTGATTCACTTTGTTATACAGCAGAAACTAACACACCACTGTAAAGCAATTATACTCCAATAAAGATGTTAAAAGGAAAAAAAGATCTCTGTTGACATAGCAGTGTGTGATGTCCAAATTTCATGGAATCTTGTATGCTCCAGAGAATTTGGGAAATCTAGAGGTGATCAATACATTCTGGGATTTTTTTCCCTATCCTCAGAAAACTCCTAGACCATGTAGACTTTGATGCTAAGCCCTTTTTTGTTGATTATTTTTATAAATATGATAAGAAAGCTTTGGATTTCTCATATCCCCACATCCTCAATATTGAAGCATCATTATAAAGATATGTTTTTAAAGGCACAAAATATTGTAAGAGTTTTAGGAAGCCTCAATAATTTTTTATTTATAATTTTTACCTATCATGTATTATAATAAATTTTTAAGTTCCTTAGCTGTTTCTAAATAGTTACTTGAAACTATGAATTTTGGAAGACATTATTGAGTATAGAACTTCCCATGCTAAAAGGTGACTAATTCTCCAAATGGTAACAGAGTTTACATTTAATTACTTTGGTTTCTTCTGTCAGAATGATAGAATTGCTTCTCTATTTCAACAGCTCACATGTTATCAATTGAGAAACTAAGGTCAGCTCTGCCATTTGCCTCTGGGAGAGATGTTGCTCAGGTTGCTAATGGTGAACCTTACAGTGAGTTATTGCTCACAAACATGATACCAAAGCAGAGTTCAAAGACACAGAATCCACACAGCTCCAGGACATTTAGAGATAGCTAAGTTCTATAACGCAACATATAGAAATGGAGAGAAACATAGTAAGTGATTGTTTAATGATACCTAATGATTGTTTAATGATAACTTTGCTTCTCTCTCTATATATATACTTATAGGTATAAGGAAGGTACTTTGTAAGTTATTACATTATATACAGAAGACCACCTGAAATCCACGCAATGCCTTTTTAAGCCATCACTTTTCATTTATAGAATTGGAAAGCTTCATGGACTAACTCTCACTAGGAATGGTCTCCTTCTGTTTATATAGAAATAAATGCAAAGAATAGACTACGATAGGGTGCGCTAGAAAATGTGATTCTGTAAGTTACTGAAAATCGTTACAGTCCTTCAGGGAAAAATATAATTTTTCCTGTTTTGTGATATAGCTTGTAAACTTATTATTTCCTCCCCCCCCTTTTTGACCAAGACTACAATAAGTATATAGTTCTTTATACTGTCCAATTATTTAGTGATTTGTAGATTATTTCATGTTTCCTCATCAGTAACTGCAAAATAGAGGGTTTATTGGCAAAAATCAATCAATCTGGTACTTCAGGTCTTGGTTACATGGCTCATATTCTTCCATAAATTCCTGGTTTTTAGCGTTAGAAAATTGAAGTAAGAAGCATAAGAAAAGTGAAGTGATTTGAGCACTATGTTTAATAGTTAGGCCACGAGATTTTAAACCGTTGGCAAAGGTGACAATCTCCTAATGTTTTCCCACAACGTTGCTGTCTGTATGCAAAAGACTCTATATCTTAACCATTTAAGAATCATTTTTTGAGATGCCTCCCCTCCCCCCCCAGTGATGTAAAAGAAATGTTAGACGTGGTCTCTTGCCTCCAAGAACTTGTATTCAGTGAAGAAGTTAAGTCATTCGTGTGTATATAGTTATCCACACAAAGCAGAATGTAGTCAATGCCAGGTTGAAGGCGGAGAAAGAAAAGTGCAATTTTTTGAGAGCCCGCTCTGTGCAAAAACGTTATGTACGTTATCTCACCTGATCCCAGCACCTCCTGAAGTGGCCTCATTTTATACGTGTGAGATGACCAAGTGTGGAAGGTCAAGGAGCCCGTGTATGGTTTGTAAGTGAAGCTGAGAGTTGAAAACAGATCTCTTTGGACTCTAAGCCTATCTTCTTTTTTAATGTAGCACTCTGCTCTCCTCACAGGAAAGGAGTGTGTAAGAATTCTGAGGGAAGATATATAGTGGGCCTGTGTGCTTTTGAGAGGGCCTCAGAGACAAGATACAAATTGAGCTGAGTCTTGAGAGACTTCAATGTGTGGGAAGAGGGAGGAATCAACTTTGAGGAAACAGCAGGCACACTCATGCCTCAGTGTTTTTGCTCAGGCCGATCCCTCTGCATGGAATGCTTTTCCCTTTTCCTTAGATGCTTTTATAGCCCATCCCCTGGAGGAGGTCTTCTCTAACCACACTTTCCTCTGCAGCCTGCCCCCAGCCACTCCCCCCTTCCTTTCTGATCCTTCTTAACCTGGTCTATTTTGTTACCACTTCCAGCTTGCTGTATAATTTAGTTATTTATCATGTTCATGGACCATCTCCTGCCTTTAGAATAAAGCTTCAGGAGGACAGGGCTTACTGTCTTTTTTTGTTCTCAGATATATTGTAAGGCACCGAGGGTAGTGCCAGGAACTTAGTTATTGAGTAGGTGCTCAAAAAATACTTCTTGTTGGAAGGTATGAAGATTTTGAGTTAAGAGTGAGCAAAGCATATTTGGGGCTCTAGTAAGACCAGTTGAGTCCTGTCGTTACAGATTCCAGTTGGAAAAATAGAACCAAATTGTGAGGACTTGAATCCTAAGCAAAGGGATTAGTTTATTTTTGGTAGGAATCGGAGAGCTTTCTGAAGATTTTAATTTAAATAATGATGTATTGATTTAATGATATGAAAGTAATATCCTATTAACATTTTATTACATTTCCTTCGTTTCCTTTCCTCATTTCCTTTTGAGGGCTTTCTGTTTCACCTGGTAAAATTGGCTTAATCAATAGGGAAATAAACTGTCTCACATACGAAGAAGCCTTTAGGTAAGGCAGTCTTCAAGGTTGGCTGATTAAATGGGTTAGAAATGTCTCCAGAGATCCAGCTTTTCTCTCTTTCCTCTCCCCCAGCTGCCCTCTCCTTCTGCCCAATGCTCTGTGCCCGCCTCCCCTTCTCCTCTGTTGCCCTTGCTGGGTTATTGTTTGGGGTTGACTCCTCTCATGACTGCAAGGTGGCTCCTGCCACCAACTAGGGCCAAAGGCTGCCTTTTTGTTTGCTCTCAAAGCCATGGAATTTAAGTCCTCCCCTTTGGTATGACTGAGCCAACTGCGACATTTATTCAGTATCTGGCACGTATTAGACATCTGATAGATATTTGTGGATTGAGTCGTTAAGATTGCATTGTTAGAAGACACATAGCTGTCTTTAGACAAGCTCCGTAGCTGTGCCAGAAATGGCTGGAGGAGGCTGAATGGAGCCACACCAGCTCCTAAGAGACGGAAGTTTGTATAAAAGATGGCTGGTTTATTGATTTTCATGGGAAATACGTATTTCCCACAAGGAGAAGACAAGTCAAGTATGCTCCATTTACATTATCTGCAGAGACTGCAAGGCAAAGTGAGATGGATAATCTTGAAGGACTGAGGTGCAGTGACATCTCTGCAATGATCCCCAAGTTCTCTATCTTGTGGTCACTGTTTCTCCTCTCTGGATACATAGTATCAATGGGTGACTTCTTAGACTTCTTTTCTTACGCTACAGGGTGAGCACTGAAAGCCGAGAACTTAACCGTGGAAGGAAATGATAATCGATCTAAAAAGTTTTCTTTTTAACAATATTAAAACACATTTATACATGTATAAATTATACACGATCATAATTGTTTTCATTTCAGACTTGTAACATGATATACTGAAGAAAAAATAATTTGTAATTGAAACCAATTTGTGTGTCTATGTATATAATTTATAAAATGTGTATGTGTTTACATACACTTATAGATTAAATACATATACCTATATTTTAACTTAACCAAATCATGGACAATTTTTCATGTCAATAAATAAACATAAACATTCATCAACATTTTTAGCAGCTGCAGTCTTGGATTATGTTGAACCTGTTTTCTTTATTGTAAAAAAAATGTATTCTTTTTCAGTAGGAAGATTTTAAAAGATCAACAAAGAATAAAAATACTTAAGGATCATAAGAATCAATCAAAACTCTTTAATGCTTGGTTTTAAATGGATCTTTTTTAGATCTATAATAACTTATTAAACTTATTTTGTTATTCTATTTGTTATTTTTCTTTATCACATTTTGTTTTTCTTTAATGGTATTCACTTTTGTCTATAGTTTTCATGGCTCAAATAGTAAGAAAATTTAATAATTTCTTATTGATTCTAAAGAATATGAGTTTTAGTGGAATTTTTGTCTACTCTGTATTTCTGGAGCTCTTACTTCAAAGCTAAACACCAGAGTAAAGACGAATATTAGAAGCAGACACAGAACTTTAAATCAGTCATCATAATGTAAATTCCTTTAAGTTCCACTTATAAATTTGGATTCATTCCTGAAATCCCATTTCATATAAGAGATATCAAAATTGATCACAAAAAACAACGTACAAATATGTGCACAGTTATAAGGATTTATAAAATATTCCAAATTAAGTACTTGCTGAAAGATGTACTTACTAAGAAATCCTCCAGGGGATTTTTTGTTGCATGAGCTATTCTTCCTAAGGCTTTAAAAAATTATTAAAACGATGCTTACATTGAAGACGGTTTCTTTTTTAAAAAAAAAAAAAAATTTCTCTTTAACAAGCATCAATATTCCCTTTCTGAAATTATTTAAAATTTTTTCTTGTTTATTCTTCCCACTAGAATTTAAGCTTCTTGAGAACAGGGATAAATGCCTGGCACATAATGGATCCATAGTACACATTTCTTGAATAAACAAATGTTTACAGAACCCTAATGCCACATAAAAATTAGCGTCTGCTGTTGCTAACATTTTTGTTGCTAATCTGATGCTCATGAAGGACTCAAAATCTCCCATCCGTGGCAATTTCCTTCTTTTCCATGATTGCCTGTCCCTTCACTTTTAAGTGAGCTTCATTCCTGAACCATGTGAAATGCCACTCAGACAGTTTAGCTGGGAGTACGTGTTGGAGGTGTACAGAGACGTTCCAGAGTTGTGGGTTCTTAGGAATCATTCTAAGTTGTGGTCTCTTAACCTTACATTGAAAATGTTTTTGTGGAAAAAATTATTTTTCAGTATCAAATTATATTGATAAGATGTTGTCTCACTTCAGGCTTATAAGGTGGCAAAAGAAGCCAGACACCTTGCCAAAAAGTAAGACAGCAAGTGACTGGCCATGTGGGCTTCTGACCGCAGTGCACGCTCTGAGCCACTAGCTGTGCCACCTCTGCTATTCGGTCATCCTGTCCTCTCCATTGTGGACGGGAAAGTGAATGGATTGTCTGCAACATGCTGAAACTTGCCTTGGGCAAGAGAGTTCAACAAAATGAGAATTCCAAGCATAGGAAATAGGAAGGAAGCTTCCCTTATCCTAACAAATTCACTGGACCCATTAATTTCCTCAGCTAAAAGACCATGTTCCCTAAACGTAATGGACTTGACATTCATTTAACAAAAATTGTTTGGCTTCTAAGTTAGAGGAAGAGATAGATGATTTATTTCTAAATCTGTACATAAGGTGAAAAATCCAGAAATAAGTTATAGGTAGCATTTTTCTTTCAAATACTCTGTCCATAAAGCAAGAAAAAAATTGGTTTTTACAAATACTTATCAGTAGAGTTTCTTATGCACACTCAAGTTTGAGAAGCACTAAGCAAAACTAAAGGAAAAAACAAAGGGGACATTTATGTACAGATGTCTGGACACTCGAGCTCTTCTTCCTTTGAACTAACTTTCAGATGGTACTGATGACTGGAGAGTGGAAGGTGCCAAAGGGTCACAGCTTGAAAACTCCATTCAGTCCCACAGTAAACTTGTTCACACAGCTGCTGCTTTCCTTTGCATGTTTTAATCAACCTTGAATTTTCAACCCTGTTCATTGAATTTCTTAGATAAAAATAAAAAAATTTAAAACATATATGCCTCTACAACTTTATAATCTGTTAATAAATTTGTTGTGATGATTAAATCGAAGAGTCCCATCTTCAGAGAGGTTTAGAAAAGAATAAGAGGTTAGGAGTTAAAGAATAAATGAAAATGTTTCTATGATGTGACTTCAGTGTATAAGGTAAAATAAATGTTTTTCCTATAACATGGTTACATTCTTAGGGAAATCAGATGCAATGCTCAAACCGTTATGGAACAATTATAAGAAAAATATATAA
Source organism: Neophocaena asiaeorientalis asiaeorientalis (assembly GCF_003031525.2). Lineage (NCBI taxonomy): Eukaryota > Metazoa > Chordata > Mammalia > Artiodactyla > Phocoenidae > Neophocaena > Neophocaena asiaeorientalis. Next base: position 89,970 of record NW_020175050.1, read on the forward strand.
GCAAGTATGTATTAATACAGTAATACAAAAAAATAGGAACTGCTTATTGAACGCTTACTATCTGTTAGTCCCAAGCTTGCTAATTTTGAAAAGGTTCCCAGGTAAAGGCAACATGCAGCAAGTTTTGAAGTCTAATTTACTTTAAATTATGAAGCATCCAAGGGGCATGATAGATGGGATATTTTTGAAAGATAAACTGGGTGGGTGAGTGTGTGTGTGTGTGTGTGTGTGTGTGTGTGTGTGTGTGTGTAGGCATGATTGCCAGGGCAGATATTGGATTCAGGGATCAGCTTAAAGGTTACTGGTTGATAGGTGATTTGGAACTAGACTTAATGTTATTTGTGGAAATGGATGGTAAGCAGTAAATCTGAGAAAGATAAGAAAAAAGAGGAAACAAAAGGACTCAGTGGTTTAGTTAATAAGAATATTGAAGGAGAAAGAAGAATCACAGCCCTGTCTGGGCTTGTGAACTTTGTCAGTGTTGAGATAGGTTAGGCTGTGCTTTTTGGTGATGTAGAATACATTAGAAATCTGCTGTGTTAAGTGTGTGCTGGTGGTGGTAGTTAGAGAGGGTTTGGTTGCTAAACAAGACACAAGATAGCAACAGCATGAAATTAAAGGCTGCCTCCATGTGAGCGGTCTGGAGAGGCCCAGCTCCGGTCACCCTTCCTCTGGAAGGGCCATATCAACACCTTTTCTCTGGGTCAGAGCCAGTTTCTGGGCATGGGATACTCTTAACCAGTGGACCTAAAGTGGAGTCTTGGACAGTTTGTTTCTTGTACCCTGCTGGTGGACACAGGCATATTCTTGCCCTGTAGCCAGATTCGTGGGGAGAGCCCTTCAGAGGGCCTCAACTAGACCAGGTCAGTCCATGAGTCTGATTTTACTAGTAAAGAATGCTGACATGCTGGTACAACCCCACCCCCACCCCCGCCAACTCCTGGGATCCATGGTACAAAGCAGCACCATTAATAGGTGTGTTTCATGCCTTAACCAGGGTGCCATGCAGGCACATGTCTTATTTCAGCAAATAAGAAATGCTGCAAATAACCCTCACAGCACAAGTGTCAGTGACCATTTGAGATATTCATGTGGGTTGTGTCATTTAGAATATTGCAAATATTACAAACCCTTTCTAGGTACGTGTATTTGACAAACCACAGTGTAGCCATATTTGCAGGTACTACCATTTTAGAATCTCTAAAAAGGTAATCTTGAAAACGACTGGCAAACTGTTGTGTGATTTCATTTCCCTCCAAAATTAATACATACATCTAGCTCTAAACTTACTGTTTAACTTTTATAGAGTTTTAAAACCAAATTCCTAGATTTCACAAGCGGAGGCATTGCAAATAGCCTTCTAGTTTATTGAGCGTGAATGACATGTTCTGTATTTCAGAAACTACTCAGACTTTCTAACTGTATTTTTTCTCCCTTCCTTCTCCATCCCCCAGATGAATCATCCCCTAAGGAAGTCAGCAGGGTAAGTAACGTGAATGTCATTTTTGGTACCACAATATAGGAAACAAATCCTTTTGTATATTTTCAGTGCTCTAACGTGTTTTAAGTGTTAGAAGAATAATTACACAAAGTGAGTGCCCTCTCCAACGTATCACTCATCAGCATGGAGTAAATCCAGTGAGGAGAGACGTGTGAAATTGGAGGCCTCAAACTGAATACAACTAACAGATGCGTTCCATTTGGCCTGCACAGGCTTATGGAGTTTTCTGAATTTTTGGCCAACATTTAGATATTGAGAGAGTGCATATTAAGATTGGATTTCTGGCTTCTCTTGAAAAACCATAAGATAAGGCAGCACTGACACGGAGTTCGCATGTGGCGACGGAATGCTCAGGCCGCTTCCTCACCGTCCCCTGCTCAGTGGCTTTGCACGTGTGCTACAGGGCTAACCCTGCCTTTAAGTTCATGCACCTTCTTTCTGGGAGAACAAAAGGTGACTACTCGTGAGTTGAAGATGTGATATTCTTCAGTACTTTTAGAAATACTAAATGCACCGTTCTCACGTTCAGGAGAAATACTTAGTGTTAAAGTTATGAGACTTAAATTTAAAAGCTTATGGGAAATGAGTATTGAGAGCATTTTAGCATGCCATGTTTAATGCTACAAAATTATAATTCTGTAATTACAAATGAAAAAGAATCTTAACTATATATCCTGTTTACAGATAAAGATCTTAAAATGTGGATTCAATGTTGAAAATAATCAGAATTGTATCTGATGCAACCTTATGTAAGAGATCACTCTTTATCATAAGATATAAACTGAAGTACTGCTGTTATGATCACATATATAGATCTATTCCTTTATTTTTGATTATCTGTAGAAAGGAATCTTTAAAATGACCAGGACCATTGTTGGAGACTGGGCAGAATTCCTTCTGTCCCTAGCAACCTAACAGACTCTTAAGGGTTCTGTAAGTCTCAGGGTTTTCCTGGGTACATGCACTATTAACTTCACATTTACAGGGTTCACACCTGGAAAGTTCCCAAGACTGAGTGCTTCGAGGTATATCAGGGGGCAGAGGGATCAGCCTGGAATTTTTACAGCTACTGAGAGCAGCAGAAATGGCTGAAAAGGCATGTTTGAGGATAAAAGAAGATTCTCACAAGTGGACCTGGGCAGTCAGAAGATACTGGGGTGTCGATATTGGCAAAGCTACTATCTCAGATCTCTGAGATAGTACCAGGTGTCTGTAAAACCAGGACAGTAGGAAAAAAAACTACAACTTACTCATCAATATTCTCGTTTTAGAATAACTTTAGTTTATAGGGAACCCCTGACCGCAATTTAACCTTTATAGCCTTCAGAAGATTTTAGACATTGTTGTTGTTTTTGAGAGAAGCGGGAAAAGAGATGCCCAAAAAGGTGGTTTCAACCCACCCCGTGTTTTCCTTACACCCTGTTCTGCTGCCCTTCTGATACCTTGCTTATTTCAATATATTAACTCTATCCACCTGTTTGGTGGAACTCACCCTTCGCCTCCAGGGTCCCCCAGTTTAAAGATTTTGTGCCATACTGTCTGTCATAACTGATTTTGTTACTGCAGCTCACTCTTTCAATTATAAGCCAGGTTCTCTTTGGGGAGAACAGCTATATAGACAAGGAGTAGACTTTTTAATTGAATGCATTTCTATATATTATAGTTATGCAAAATATCGCCACAAGACATCTTGGATTCAGATTGCCACCTACTTCTTACTATGCCAGTGCCTTCTTCCGGGTGAAGAGAGAAGAGATGCAGACAATACCACACACTATCTTTATGCCCATTAGAAATGATGATAAACTATACATAGTCATTTTTTCTTTGCTATTATTTTATAAAATTCTTTTACTTTATACCAAATTTGGAGAAAATGCAATTCCCGGTGAGAAATGATAATTATATGAACTGATAACCTAGAATAGTATCAGTTGCTAGGATCTTTAAAAGTTGTTTTTTTTTTTTTTTTTTTTTTTTTTTTTTTTTTTTTTTTTTTTTTTTTTTTTTTTTTTTTTTTTTTTTTTTTTTTCTGAATATACCCCAGATCTTGGTCAGTTCTGATACATAGAATTTGCATTATAAAATAGTATACCAATGTTTTAAGTTAAAATTAAGCTTTAGAAATCCTAGTGCAAACTTTTGGTAAATGGTGACTGGCCACAGGGCACATCCATTGTCAAAAGCACGCTCTTGAGTGACGCAGGTTCTTACCCCTCCGGGCAGTTCCGGTTATTGTGACATACTTTCTCACTCAGCGCCAAACAATCTCTCTTTAATTGCCATCTACTAGTATTGTTTTGACTTCTGTAGCAGCTCAAAAAAGGCTATACCCCCTACTCCATACGAGAGCTCTTTAATTAGAGGGACTGTGTTCTGTCTTTCCCGGTGAGACACACTCACTTAAAATAATTTTTTTTCCCCGTTGGCCTCCTTAGGGTCTGGGTTGACATTCTCTGGACAAAGTATGCATTATTAACACATTTTTTAGAAGGTGGAGGCAGTGCCATGACATTATAGACCAACTGTGGCTTGACCCTGATAAGACGAGGTGGGCCAGGTAGCCCTCAGACACTATGTATCTGTAATAGGGTTTAGGGAGAATTAGCTTTTCCAAGAAACTATAGGACATTTCTGGTTATTGATCCAGAAATGGAAGATGTTTTTTCCATGAAGTCAAGTCAGATCTATAAGTCTGAAGCCCTTTCTCCGTCCCCTCTTTCTTCCTCTCTTTCTCCTTCCATCCCTCCCTCTCTCCGTGTCTTCCTCCTTACCTGCCATTCCATAGACAAGTATTTCTTGGGCATTTATATGCCAGGCACTGTTCTAGGTTTTAGGGACACAGTGCAAAACAGTATTCCAGTTATCATAGTGTGGAAGGTGGTGGTGGAGACAGTTGCAAGTTTTTTTTTTTAATTTTTATATATCAGGCAGTGATAAATATTATGATAAGTACGTAGAAGAATAAGGCAGAATGAGCTGATAGAGAGTGGTGGTGGATTAGGAGCGGTCTTAACTGTAGAGACAAAGCCAGGACAGAGGATGTGGTGCTAGGGGTGTGAGTGAGGGTAATTGAGGAAATATTATGGGAGAGGAAGGAGGGAACCATGCTGAGAACTGCGGGAAGAGCACTCCAGGCAGACGGCACAGCAAGTGCAAGGGCCCAGAGGCAGGAAGGTTCGCGTCACAGAAGGAGGTCATCTGGGCCAGAACTGAATGAGTGCAGGAAAGAGCCCTGGTCAGAGAGGTTGAGGCAGGAGGGGATCTAGAGGGATGTGGTAGCTGTCATATCTGTGTCATCTGTTTTCATCTAGTCAGCAAAGTTAATCTTTTATTTCACTATTGTTGTTGCTGTTGTTGTTAAGTGGTTCCAGCTTCTGACAGGAAGAGAGAGAGAAAACAAGATAAGAAGAGTATTTGGGTCCTGAGTGCTAGAATATGACAAATTTAGCCAGGTCTAGAACTCGTGGGTACTTTGTCGCTCAAAATGCTGTAGACGTGTTTCATTATATTCTAATTTTTATATAGCAGTTTTAGTCTTACGAAATATGTCCTGAGGAAAAACACTGATTCGAGGCTACTTGGTCAAAGGACACAAATATTTTATGACAATTAATATACATTGTTAAGTTGTTTTATCAAATTATTGTTTCATTTTAACCCAGTTTGATTAGCAATTATATCTCTTCTTGTGTAAATGACATGCCACTATTTTAATATTTTTTTAAAGCAAATAAACATATTGCCATATGTTAACTATGTTTCTTTTTGTGTGAATTGCATCTCTATGTCTTTTGCGTGTGATACATTCAAAAGGACTTCTCTGGTATAGTGTAAATCACACTTAGATTTGAATTTCTACTTTGCCACTCTTCATCTGGGTGACCTTTTAAAACAATAACTTTTAAAAGGCTCAAATGTAAAATGGGGACAAAATCTACCAAACCTAAGGTATGCAATAGGATGAAAATTTATATTCTTATATTCATTTCTAGAACACCAAAAATAAACTTTTTAAAAGCAGAGGGAATTAATGAAAAGAAATTAATGTCCCACAATTTAAAATACAGGCTTGATTAATAATGAAAAAGATATTTTCTTAGATAATCAATAAAATAGGCTGTGTTTGGCAATCTATTCAAGAAATAAGAAAATAACAAATATTAAGGAATGCAAAAGGAAAGGTAACTATAGTACAGGCAACAGGGCGATTATTACTAATTTAATAAGGAATAGTAGATACTAATGCATTTGAAAAATTAGATGTAATGGGAAATTTTAAGGAAATTATAAATTATTAAAATTGATTGAAAAAGAGTTAAGAAACCTAAATATATTGTTAACCAACGAAAAAAAAACTGAAAAGTTATTAAAAGACCCCCTAAAATGGCATGATGCCCAAAAGCGTTTACTGGATAATTCCACCAAACATACAAAAGGAGAAAATTCCTACATAATATAAAGTATGTAATTCCAAAGCTAAGAAAATAACTTATCTCACTCAAGACAGAATTTTATTCCTAAAACAAAAATTAGAGCATTATACAAAATAGAAAAAGTATTGACCAGTTTTAGTAGTGCAAACATAAGTGCAGAAATCTTAATAAATTCGGCAGCATTTTCGTTGCCGAGGGCGGTGGCAGGTAGAAGGCTAGTGCAGTAATCCTGGTGAGAGATGAAGATGGCTTGGACCCGACTGATGGTGATGGAGGTGGGGAGAAGTGTTTGGATTCGGTAGACTGAATTCTACGTATATTTGGAAAGTAGAGTGAACAAGAACTGCCGATTAATCAGACGTCTGGTATAAAAAAAGACAAAAAAGAGCAATGATCGCATCGAGGTTTTGCCTGAGCAGGTGGAAGGGTGAGTTGCTATTACTTAGATGGGAGTGTTTGCCAGAGGGGCAGGTCAAGGTGTGTGTGGAGGAGGGGTAAACAGAGGTCACTACTGGGTGCTTAGTCTTAGATGTGCTAAGTCTGAGATACCTAGTAGATTTCTAAATAGAGATGTTAAGTAGTTGGCTGGATATATTTAAGTCTGCGGTGTAGGGAAATGATCTGGATTAGAGATATAACTCTGAGAAGTCTTAATAATATGGACGAGTTAAGAATCATCAGCGTGTAGGATGGTGTGTAGAGTGGTGAGGCTGCATGAGGTCACCTAGGAAGTGCGCGTGGTTTGAGAAGAGAGGATAAAAGCCAAAGGCCAGCCCTGGCACAGAACATTTAGAAGTCTGAGATGGGAGGAGGACCTACGGAGACTGAAAAGAGGTGTCCAAGGGGCAAGAGGAGGACCAGGGGTGTGTGCATCCTGGCAAGGAGGAGAAATTATGTCAAGACAGAGAGAATGATCACCGGTGTGTTAAATGCTGCCTGTATTTCAAGGGTAATGGAGCCTGAGAGTTGACAACTGGATTTGGCAATGTGGAGTCATTGGTGACTTAAGTAAGAGCTGTTTTACTGGAGATATTAGGTTGAGTTTGAGAGAGAGAGAGAGAGAAGGAGAGGGAGGGAAAGGGAGAGGAAGAAGAGAAATTGTAGGCAGCAAATATAGACAATTGTTTTACGGAGTCTTGCCTTAAAAGAGAGAAGAGAAATAGGGTGGTAGCTAAATAGGGAGTTGAGATATTTTTCTTGAGATATAATTGACACATAATCTTTCGTTAGTTTCAGGTATACAACATAATGATTCAATATATGTGCGTAGTGTGAAATTATCCTCACAATAGGTCTAGTTAACATCCACCACCACACATAGTTATAAAGGTCTTTTTCCTGTGGTGAGAACTGTAAGATTTACTCCCTTCAGCAAGTTTCAAATATCCAATACAGTCTTATTAATTATAGTCACGATGCTGTGCGTTGTATCCCCAGAACTTACTTATTTTATAACTGAATGTATCTTTTGACCACTTTCCACTCTCCACCCCTGAGATATTTTCTTTTTAAAATGTTTGGTTTGTCTTTTTAAAAATGGGATAAATGACAACAGAAATACACTAATGGAAATAATACAGTAGAGAAGAGAAAACGTGATGATTTGGGACAGGGGGCAAGTTGGTTGCTGCACAGCCCTTGAGTGCCCAAGGGGCCTCACCCACCTTCGGCAGCCTCCCCAGGACACATCAAGTCTTTTCCTTGGCAACTAATTCCCATTTACTCACTTTCAATTTCTTTTTATACCATATCAGTCTTAAAAAGAATTGTTAATTGGTTATCAGAAAACAAATATAACCAAAGAAACAAAATAGGGGAAGAAACAGAAGAGGAGAAATAAAAATTGGAATAGTCAGCACTTTTCTATGAATAAGCAGGCAGTTAACTTCCAGTTATGTGAAACTGAACCAAAGTAGGTTGCTTCACTTGTGTAAAGTTGACCTTAAAAATAAAAGACAGTTATTTTACCAGCAAGGTATGTTTTTTTCAGGAGTAGCAGAGAATTGCAATTTGGGATAAGAATGTTATAGCAAAGACTATAAGCAAGTCCAGACAAAGGAGAGGAATGGTCTTTTACAGAGGAAAAGGGGAAGTTTGGAGGGGCTCTTAATAAGCAAGGAGTCCACTGGAGGAAACTGGGAGTTCAGAGTGTAGTGTCTTTTCATTGGCTGAGTTGTGACAGTCTCTTGTTGGCTGGGCTGTGCCTGGGCGGGGTGAAGATTTTCTTTTCTTCTACTGGGTAGTTAAGGTAGTAAGCAGCCTTCTCCCAGTTGGAGATGCAAGATAGTCTCTTCCTGTTTGGGGTCTGCATGAGAGTTCCCCCTTCTGCCCTTAACTGATTCCAATTTAAATAAGGTTTCCTTTATTTATTTTTACATGTCTTAGGGAAGGATACCAGTCAATTATTCTTAAGGACAAAGTTTTTATTATCATTACTAAATTTCATGAAAGTACAAATCTGTTTATATAATCTTACATCCATCTTTAGTAAGTTTCAAAGACATACTATTAAAATGTGGTTCGCTGTTCAGTAAGTGAAGGTGATATACAAACAGCGAGAGTAGGTAGACACATGGCAGAATTATCTGGAGTAATGTTTCATGTTACCTATACCCCGCCTCCAGTTGATAATCACAGGGCTCGTGTGCTGTGGCCCAAGGACAGAAGTTAGAATGTGTGGAGAAGCAGAGAGAAAGCATGTCTTCTAAAATCTCCCTATATATAATTTACTTTAATCAGGATTTGGCTAAGAGGTGGGGTTTGGACGGTTGAATATGATACTTAGAAACAAGGCCCTAGAGGACAGGCAGGTCACCATCCCATTGATTATCAGCATATCTGTAGGACAGAGAAGCCAGAGCGGGCAGAGATGTAGCATTCCTATCAGGTAAAGTGAAATTCTGGCATTTTGAATTTTAAATATCAAAGAGCGCAACAAGTATTTCTCACCCTGATGGAAAATCACCCACTTTCCCGAAGAATACTGGCTGGAAGCCTGCAAGCAGAGTCTGTGTTTTCCAGATCACACAGGTCAAAATAGCTTCAGGCACTCCAACTTGAGTTTTGTGGACACCCAAAAGAAAATGTCTCATAAAGCATGGCATTGTTTGTTTTAGCTAAATTTCATTTCACAGGCTTTGCCACTAGTTATTAACTATAGCCATAGAAACCCGTGTGGAGCATCAGTTCTAAGCACCTCGGTTTCCTGAGAGAACTAGTTGCAAAATATTTCCCTATGTAACTGAATGCATCCATCTGCTATACGAAAAGATTTCATTCTATTTACATACTGGAAAACGGTGGTCAAAGATAGTGATTTTTGTTTTCTTGTACTAAGGATGAAACCCATAATCTTAACAATAAATTAAACATACCAATCATCTGTCTATTAAAGTTTGTTCCTGATCAGTGATAATAAAATGATATACGAGTGATGTATAGAAGAATACAGATCCTATTAATCATGACAGTGGTGATTAAAGGCAATATCAAACCATTATGATAATTCTTTTAAAAAATGGGAACTGAACACATTCTTCTTTCACAAGATTTTAAATTATTACCTGTTTTTTAAGACCATTCTTGGCAACCACAACTCAATTTTAGGATATAGATGTTGAGAAGTATTAACAATGGAGAAACAGTATTAAGCTCTTGGGTCTTAGTAGAGTTTGGTCTTGGCCACAGAACCAAAGGCTAGTTAAAGGCCATTATTTTGTGCACATTTCCTTATTGAATGAAAAACGAAAATAGTAATGATCCAGCCAAAGAGTAGTGCATAAAATCCAGTTTCTCCTAGATCGCAGTTTATTACATTAAAGGTGGCAACAAAGTCGTAAATATGTTTCATTTTTGCCATAGATGTTATCACAAGCTGATATTTTCTTGGTTATCACTTTCTCCTCACTGGGATTTAAATTCCGTGAGCCTTAGAGCCTTATCTGATACTTACAATAGTGCTTGACACGTTGGTGAATAAATATTTGTTTAAAAAGACTTATTTACTTACTGACATTCGGAAGTATACCTACTAGGTAAAGCCCTTAGATACATCTTTTGTTTCTCTAACCTTCTCTTTATTCATCTTCTCCTGATAACTTAATTAGTTTTCTATTAGCAGTCTTAAGTGATTTGAATCTATTTTACTTGAGTGATTTGAAACTATTTTATCTTGAGTGATTTGAAACTATTTTATCTCCTGGAGTCATTCTTCCTAAATTAAATTTTTATTATGAAAAGCCCTTTCATCTCATGGACCTTTTTGCCCTAAATTAAATTAGTTAATAATAGTCCTTTGAAAACTTAAGTGTTCTCTAGGAATATTAGTTTTTATTATTTCTGTCCTTGTGTTGAGCTGATGATGTGTTTTCAAAAGAATGCCTCACTCATTTCTAGACTCTCAGCCTGCTTGCTTTCGCCGCTTTTAACGTGAATTTACTGTCTTTCGTGAGTGTAAGCTGTGATCATTCTGTCCTCATGTCCTGCTCGTTGGTCTCCTGCCTTCCTCCTGTTTTCTCCATCCTTTGCAGCTTTTCGTAAGACGCTTCCTCTGAACTAGCGCCACGTGTAGCCTTCCCTCTGCACTCAGTTATGTGGCAGGACAAGCGAGGCAGCTTCCTCTTAGTGTTAGGATAGGCTCAGGATGAATATCTACTAATCCCTTGCTTGCTGTTGAGGACTTCTAAACTTTTAAAATAAGCATTTGCAAAAGGGTCAGTAGCACCCTCTTTCCTAGCCCTGTTCTCTTTTTCTCCCACGATGCCTTTGAGGCCACAGGTTTTCTTAACTGTTCATTGCAATTGCTCATCCTTAGTTAGAATTCTTCTGCCTGTGGTGTTTGTGTGAAGTAAATGACCTATATTTATACTTTACTTTCCTCTAAAATACTCAAATCATTTTGATAACTTGATCTTTAATATATAACATTGAAAAATGTTTGCCACTTCCTTGTCAAGTTGAACATGCATTTACTTTTTGACCCAGGAATATCCCTGTCATGTATTTGCCTAGTATAATTTTGTTTCTATTTTTTTCTGAGAATTAAGTATTACTTTTTAAAAATTTTATTTTTTATTGAAGTATAGTTGCTCTGCAATATTATATAAGTTGCAGGTATACAGTTTAGTGATTAACAATTTTTAAAAGTGATACTTCATTTATAGTTATTGTAAAATATTGGCTGTATTCTCCATGTTGTACAACATATTCTTGTAGCTTATTTTATATGTAATATAATAGCTTGTACCTCTTAATCCTCTAGCCCTGTATTGCCCTTCCCCACTTCCCTCTCCCCACTGGTGACCGTTAATTTGGACTCTATATCTGTGAGTCTGCTTCTTTTTCATTTTATTCACTAGTTGTATCTTTTATATTCCACATATGATATCATACAGTATTTGTCTTTCTATTTCTCATTTCACTTAACATAATGCTCTCCAAGTCCATCCATGTTGCTGCAAATGGGAAAATTTACTTCTTTTTTATGGCTGAGTAGTACTCCATTGTATATATATAACACATCTTCTTTATCCATTCATCTGTTGATGGACACTTAGGTTGCTTCGATATCTTGGCAATTGTAAATAATGCTGCTATGAACATTGGGGTACATGTATCTTTTTGAATTAGTGTTCTTGAGTTTTTTTGGATATATACCCAGGAAAGGAATTGCTGGGTCATAAGGTAGTTTTATTTTTAGCTTTTTGAGAAACCTCCATACTGTTTTCCGCAGTGGCTGCACCAATTTCCATTCCCACCAGCAGTGCACAAGTGTTCGCTTTTCAACAACATTTGTTATTTGTGATTTTTGATGATGGCCATTCTGATAAGTGTGAGGTAGTACCTCACTGTGGTTTTGATTTGCATTTTCCTGATGATTAGTGATGTTGAGCATCTTTTCATGTGCCTCTTGGCCATCTGCATTTCCTCTTTAGAAAAGTGTCTATTCACTTCTTCTGCCCAATTTTTAATCAGTTGTTTTTTTCATGTTGAGTTGTATGAGCTGTTTTTTTCATGTTGAGTTGTATGAGCTGTTTATGTATGTTGGATGTTAACCCCTTATCAGTCATATCATATCATATCATATCTTCTCCCATTCAGTAAGTTGTCTTTTTGTTTTGTCAGTGATATCCTTTGCTGTGCAAAGGCTTTTAAGTTTAATTAGGTCCCATTTATTTATTTTTGCCTTTGTTTCCTTTGCTCTAAGAGATCCAAAAAATATTGCTGTGATTTATGTCAGAGTGTTCTGCCTATGTTTTCCTCTAGGCGTTTTCTGGTATCTGGTCTTACATTTAGGTCTTTAATCCATTTTGAGTTTATTTTTGTGTATAGTGTTAGAGAATGTTCTGATTTCATCCTTTTACATGTAGCTGTCCAGTTTTCCCGACACCACTTACTGAAGAGACTGTCTTTGCTCCATTGTATATTCTTGCCTCCTTTGTCATAGATTAATTACCCATATAAGTGTGGGTTCATTTCTGGGCTCTCTATTCTGTTTCATTGATCTTTTGTGTCTGTTTTTGTGCCAGTATCATACTGTTTTGATTACTGTGGCTTTGTAGTGTAGTCTGAAGTGGGGAAGCATTACTCCTCCAGCCCTGTTCTTTTTCTCAAGATTGTTTTGTCTATTCGAGGTCTTTTGTGTTTCCATACAAATTTTTAAACTATTTGTTCTAGTTCTGTGAAAAATGCCATTGGTATTTTGATAGGGATTGCACTGTGTCTGTCGATTGCCTTGGGACGTATGTCATTTTAACATTATTGATTCTTCCAATCCAAGAACACTGTTTATCTTTCCAAATGTCTGTGTCTTCTTAAATTTCTTTCATCAGTGTCTTATAGTTTTCCAAGTACAGGTCTTTTGCCTTCTTAGATAGGTTTATTCCTAGGTATTTTATTCTTTTTGATGTGGTGGTAAATGAGATTTTTTCCTTAATTTCTCTTTCTGATAGTTCACTATTAGTGTATAGAAATGCAACAGACTTCTGTATGTTAATTTTGTATCCTGCAACTTTACCAAATTCATCGATGAGCTCTAGTACTTTTCTGATGGTGTCTTTAGGGTTTTCTATGTATAGTATCATGTCATCTGCAAACAGTGACAGTTTTCCTTTTTCCTTTTCAATTTGTATTCCTTTTATTTCTTTTTCTTCTCTGACTGCTGTGGTTAGGACTTCCAAAAGCATGTTGAATAAAAGTGGCGAGAGTGGACATCCTTGTCTTGTTCCTGATCTTAGAGGAAATGCTTTCAGCTTTTCATCATTGAGTATGATGTTAGCTGTTGATTTGTTACATGTGGCCTTTATTCTAATATAATTGAAAACCTGTGTTCACAAAATGACTTCTGCAAGAATGTTCATAACAGCTTTATTCCCAATATTCCAAAGCTGGAAACAAAAACATCCCAGATATCCAACAATAGTAGAACAGATAAACAATTTGTGGTATATTTATACCACAGATGATACCAGAAATAGAAAGGAACAAGCTACCGGAACACACACCAACATGGACGAATATCAATAATACTATGTTGAACAAATAAAGCAAGGTTCAAAATAGTTCATGTTGTGTGATTCCATTTCCATAAAATTCTTAAAACAGGCACCACTCTAGTGGGAAAATGGTTAATTAAGAAGGACCATGGGAGGGACTTTATAGAAAGATGAAATGTTCTATACCTTTATTATTATTGCTGAGATGTTTATTATTTATTTTAAAAATTACATTTACTTTAAAAATTATTTTCCTTTTCTTTTTTTGACAAATAATAATTGTATATATATAAAGTATACAGGGTGATGATTTGATATATGTTGTAACATGATTACCACAATAAAGTTAATTAATACAGTCATCACTCACATAGTTACCTTTTTCTTTTTTTGTGTGTGGTGAGAATGCTGAAGATCTACTCTTAGCATATTTCAGATATGCAATACAGTATTCAGGTCTTACATTTAAGTCTTTATTTCTAGTTGATTTTTGTGTATGGCATATGATAAGGGTCCAATTTCATTCTCTTGTATGTGAATATCCAGTTTTCCCATCAGCATTTACTGAAGTGACTATCCTTTCAATGCCGTGTATTCTTGTTGCCCTTGTTAAAGAGTAGTTGACCTCATATGCATGGGTTTATTTCTGGGCTGTCTATTCTGTTCCATTTGGTAAGTGTCTGTTTTTATGACAGTACCATACTGTTTTGATTACTATAGCTTTATAATATAGTTTGAAACCAGGACGTGTGATGCTTCCACCTTTCTTCTTCTTTCTCAAGATTGCTTTTGCTATTCAGGGCCTCTTATGGTTCCATACAATCTTAGGATTTTTTATTCTATTTCTAGGAAAAATGCCACTGGAATTTTGATAAGGATTGCATTGAATCTGTAGATCACTTTGGATACCACTGACATTTTAACAATATTAATTCTTCAAATTCATGAGTATGGGGGTATCTTTTCATTTATTTGTGCTTTCTTGTATTTCATTCATCAATGTTTTATAATTTTTAGCATACAGATCTTTTACCACCTTGGTTAAATTTATTCTTAAGTATTTTATTCTTTTTCATACTATTGTAAATGAGATTGTTATTTTAATTGCTTTTTCAGATAGTCTGTGAATAGAAATGCAACTAAGTCCTGTATGGTGATTTCGTGTGTCTTAATTAGTGTATATGTTACAAGAATGTATCTGTTTGTCAAAACTTAATGAATTGTACATTTCATTTTTGTATATTTTAGTATTTCTTACATTTACCTAAAAATCTAAAACATATTGACAACTAGTTAGTAGGTTTGCTATTTTCAGTGACATGGCTTAACAATTCTGAAACTACTTCCGTATGTTCTAGGCTTGAGAAAATATGTAAATATGTTATAGTCATTGTCAGTAAGATATTTCATTGTTGGGTGAGGAATTACAGATATAGAAATGGGGAATATTAGAATGTGTGCACTGTGGTGTTTGGTTGAAATTGAAAGTATCAGTAAGAACTCATAGTTTTTAATCTTTTACTCTACATGTATTTATAAATAAATAAGTAAAGAATTACATATTTGTATATATGTATATATATATTTACATAAGGCCCTCTCATATATATATATTATATTTGTGTTGATAAGAAGCCTAGAAGCAATGACAACAGTGGGCACATATAGCTCCAGCTCTTAGATTTTAAATGTCATTTGCCACTAAAAGGATCTAGGACTTCTTTTAAGAAACGGAAATGGCTGGTTCAAGCGCTAGCAAAATATTTGATGAGAAAGTAAGAAAGTCTTGAAAGCATCATGAAAATTTGTCAAAAGGGCGTAGGAGATATCTTAAAGGGCTTCTCATTGGTCAAATCTGGGACAATTTGAGCATTAAAATGCATGTATAACAGTATTAATTAATATTAATTACACATGTTGAATAAAATAAGCATCTGTGAGTCCAGGCTCATGTAAATGAATGAATGAGGGAAAACAGAAAGCTCTTCTTCCCAGTAGAATGCCAAATAGCAAATGTAGGTTGGTTGATAGTATTCTAGCTTCATCACCTCATTGTATTGTTGCCAAAAACACAGAACCTGAATCTAATCTTGAGAAAATATCAGACAAATCAAAATTGGCCCATATTCTTCAAAAACATCAAGTTCAAGAAAGGCTTGAACACAGAAACACTGTGGAATTGTTCCACATTAAAGTATACCAAAAAGACACGACAACTAGATGCCATATATGATCTGGAGTTCAAACCTGGACCACTGAGCGGGGGATAATTATAAAGACATTATTGGGACAAGGTATGAAATTTGAATGTGAATTTTTTAAATTTTAATTTAATTAATTAATTTTTTATACAGCAGGTTCTTATTAGTCATCTATGTTATACATATTAGTGTATACACGTCAATCCAAATCTCCCAGTTCATCCCACCGCCCCCCCAACTTCCCCCCTTGGTGTCCACATGTTTGTTCTCTATGAATGTGAATTTTTAATTAGCTAATATTGTTGTAGCAATGTTAATTTTTCTGATTATGATAACTGCATTGTAACTATGGCTCTCACGTTCAGTGTACAAATTCAGTGTAGTCCCTTAATATTCTTTTTCTTAGGAAATATATACTGAAGGTTTGGGTAAAAGGAGCATACCAACTTGTTCTCAAATATTCAGAAAAAAATATATATTACTGTTGTGTGTATATATGTGTGTGTGTATAGATAGATAGAAAAGACGGAGCAAGAGAGAGAAAGAAGAAGGAGAAAAAGAAGGAGGAGAAGGAGAAAGAAGGAGGGAGGAAGGAAGGAAGGGAAAGAATTTACCAAGAGGATAAGGCAAATATGACAAAATGTAAATAATTGTTGGTATGCAGGAGTTTCGTGTACTAGTCTTATAGTTTTCTGTAGGTTTGAAATTACATCAAAACAAAAAGTTATTTTTTTTAAAAAAAAGGTAAATTTAAAAAAGGAACAGGAAAAATCTAAAGAATGATGATGAGACGATATTATTCAAACATTGAGCTTCATACTGGAAACTAAGAGCTCATTTTGCATGCTTTTAAGTACTTAGCCAGCTTAACCCCCATGTCACTCTGTTTTCTAGTGTGTTTGTTGCAGTGCTTTGAGATATGTCAGTAACCCCTCACGGAGTCATGGGCTCCTGGCGCCAGCAGGCGTCACAGACGTCATCTTGTTCTCTCTCCCATTCCATTCTTGAATTGCCTCTAAACTCTTCCAATCTGTGTTTCAACACCTAATTCACTTTAGCAAGTCTGAGGACATTTACTCTTCTGGTGAGACCAGGTCTCAGCTTTCTTTCTGAACCAAGAGTTAATACTTCTCCATTCATTACCACTGTGTCTCATAAAATACTGTTTCCCTCTGGGTGAAAGAGTGGCCGTTCCCCTGCTTCCCAAACTGTGTTCCAAATGCCGTTAGGTACCACAACAAACCCACAGGGATGATTCAGGACATACGAATGGGATTTAGGACATCCCATTGTTTCATGGGAAACAAAACCGTCTGTCAGAGCTTGCTGGAGCTCACAGTTTCAGTAGTAACCTGACATAGTTCCCAGTTTTAATGTTAGGTCACTACAGTCCTGTCAATGAAGTCATATCTCTGCAAATCCATTGTTTTAGTGGTTGCTCTAATGAAAAGCAAGTACTGCATGAAAACCAGCGTGGAACAGAAAATGAGGTTGGCCATGTCCAGTTTGATTCTAAGGTTTATACCGCCCATCTCATTGTACCTTAGAGTTCTAACTCATCTTGATTGAGGAATGTCTCAGTGATACTCAGTATATACTTTATATGGGTTCTTTTAATAAAGGCAGTGGTGAAAGGACTTTGTGAAGTTAAAAATGCTGTGCAAACACAAGTTCTTAACAACTTCATTAATATACTATTGTAATTTTCTATTAGTCAAGACATAGGATTGAAAGTTTATTCAACTGAATGGAATCGATCCCTTAGTAAACTTTCTTCATCATGTTGTTTCCGTAAGAGAAGTACGTTTTTGGATGTTCATCTCCACTTGTTGCGTCTTCCTTCCCTCTCGTGTTAGGGCTCATGGCCAGCAAGATGGCCGTAAGGCTAAGAACCAAATACTAATTATTCCTGTTATTCACATTTATACATAATTTAAAATTTTCAGTGTTTTATGGTTTGAATGATCCACTAACTATGGAGGTACATCTTTAATATTTTAGAGGTAATATTACATTTGTATAGTTTAGTAATCATAATTAAACATTTTTCTCTTATGAGATTTATGCAATTGTCATTGCTTATCAAAGCAGACAGGGTGTACTAACCCATCTGTTAGATTCAAGATTAGAATTTGAAGTTTAATATAAACAACAACAAAACGGAGGTCATAGATCATCACAGAAGGTTACTGTTGAAAGGTATTTTAAAGACAATATATTTCGATCTTCTTGTTACACAAAAGAAAAAAATGAAGCCCAGAGACTTGACAGGAAATCTCATGATAAACTGTCCATAACCCCAATGGCTTCTTGTTCTCACTTGTGTGTGACAACCCATTTCCTGTCCAAAAGAGATGGAGGACAGCTGGTCATTAATGTCAGCACTGCATTCTGGTCATTTTAAAGGGCCTATTGTCAGAATTACATTGTCAGAGAAAAGGGTCAGTCTGTATATCATTTTTATAGGGACTCCTCTATTGAGTGACTAAACACCCACCTTAAAACTAGCTAAAGTATCCCTTCCCCACCAAAAAGAGGGTATATTCGAAGAATGGATTGATTCATGAAAAAGAAATGCCTAGGGATAGAATTTTAGGCTTGAAGGCTTTTGCATGGCTGGGTCTAGGGGTTCAAAGTCTGTCATTAAGACTCAGTCTCTATCTCTTGGCTTCAGTCTCAGATAAGCTCTTTCCCAGGACTTTGGGGTGGGGGGGTTATAGAATGAGTGGTTCTGATGAGCGGTAAGGAAGAAAGGGTATATTAGAGTAGAATATTTTCTCTGGAGTTCTTCAAAACTTGGAATAGCTCAAATAGGATCCTTTTACAGATGATAAGAAACAACAAAAGCTTTTGCGACCCCATACAACGCTGTCAGGTTTTGTAGGCATCGGAATTTCAAGTGTTCTTGATTCTTACGCACGTTTTCACTATCACTCTGCTGATTTCCCGTTCGCCCAGTGCACAGTTACCCAGCTTAAAGACAGCAGACCTCTTTGGGGAATGTAGGAAGAAGCACTGTGAAGTTGGGGCTGTGAATCAGAATCCTTCCTCGAGGGGACCTGGTCTCCCCTGGCTTTATTCAGGAAGTTCTGTGAAGTGGCTCAAGTCTGGAATTCACTGAGGTACCTGACTTCCTGCTGTGGTAATTAAGTCAGATTTTTGTTCGCTTAACCCAGAACTTCTCTCTCCAGACAAATGAAAAAATAGTAGGTCGCCCTATCTATTTCAGTTCCAGGAACACTGATCAAGTGCTTGATCCAATGTCGAAGAGCTCTGCTGGCCAGGTCATTCTGGTAGCAGCTTCAGTTTTGTCCATTTTGCTAACAATACCTTACCTCTGGAGATTATGTGCTGCCTCTTGTCCCCTCGACGCCAAGATCCCATCTTCTCAGTGAAGCAGGGGACCCTGTTGGAGGGCGGTGGTGCCCCTAGTCATCCGAGGCCCACACCGCAGAGCTCTTCACACAGGCCAGGCGGGTGTGGCCTCGGGGTGCATTTTTCGTGGCCTCGATGAAGGGAGTGCCCGTGGAACATAGCTAGGGGATGGGTAAACAGGTCGTACAGGACAAATCCACTCTAGCATTCCAGTGTTGCCAAGGTTGGAATATATACCAGGGAAGTTCTGGTTTTCAGCTTCATTTAATGTCAGCCATAGCCATTTTGGGGAATAGGTTTTAGCCAAGCAAGCACTGGCGCACTGAAGCCAGTACTTCTGCTTTTTGCACCCATATGAAAAACTTGCCTGGTCCACCATCATCTTTATTCTAGCGTGTTCCAGCACCTGCGAGTAGCTCCAGCCTATTCCGTTCTCCTTTGTTTCCGAGGTTTCTATACATCAGCTAAATCTAATCCATTCCCTTTGGTGTGTATTCATCTCTTGACAAGTCATCCTTGATACTTGATTTTCTGGGGCCTGCTGGAACTTGAGTCTGTTAATAGGGCAGAAGCCAAGAAAGGTGGTGGATGATGGGCAGACTTCAGCCCTTACGGGTTCTAAGTTTCATTGGAGTCTGTCCCCATATCTCATGTCACTGAACCTTCCCTTCCCTGACCATCCTATTTAAAAGGTAGCCCTCTCCCTTCAAATGCATTTACTGTCAGCCGTCCCAGCTCTCCTTTCTGCACCGTGACCACTGCCTTCCTTCACACCGTGTAGATTACTTCTTCTCTAACAACGGGAATGTAAGTTCCTTGAGGACTGGAACTTTATTTTGTTCATGCTCTAGCATTTTTTGTTTCTAGAAGTGTTCCTACGTATAGTAGGTTGTCAGGATTGGCTGCGCATGTCTGTGGAACGATTGACTGATTGGTTCAGCCATTCTTTATTCATTTCACAGGTGTTCAACAGTAACAGCAAGCAATAGGCCTGCTGAGAGGGAGAGAGAGAGAGAGAGGGCGAGAGAGAGACAGAGAGAGAGAGAGAGACAGACAGAGAGAGAGAGAGAGACAGAGAGAGAGAGAGAGGGCGAGAGAGAGACAAACAGAGAGAGAGAGAGAGAGAGAGAGGGAGAGAGGGCGAGAGTGAGAGAGACAGAGACAGAGAGAGAGAGAGACAGAGAGAGAGAGAGAGACAGAGAGAGAGAGAGAGAGAGAGAGAGAGAGAGAGAGAGAGACAGAGCCAGAGACAGAGAGAGACAGAGGGAGAGAGGGAGAGAGAGAGAGAGAGAGGTGGCTAGACGGATTCCGAGGCAGAAAATAACCACATCTTGCAGTGCGAAGGCCACGCTGGGAGGAGGCTGTTGTTCTAAGTACAGTGGGAAAAACCCCAAGAGTGTTTTGAGCCACAGAATTTTATTTTATTTTAAATTCGCCATGGTTGATGTTAGGAGAAGAGGCTTAGGAAGGCAAGCTGTGTAGCAGGGAAGCTCACTAGAAGACTGTTTTCAGCCCTTTGAAGAAGACACAGTGCTGGTTATAGCAGTTTCGCTTCCACCTTCTTCCCAGACCTTTGTCCACCTGCTGTTGTTCCTGCACCGCGGTGCAGCCTAGGGCCACGGGCTTGCAGCGGGGCTGCTGCTACTACGGCAGCGGCTCCTGATCTCGTTCTAGTGGCAGAGTTGAGGTCAGACTAGAGTGGTCGCCACGTGGACCCAAGTGAGTGGAGAGTAATAAACTGTGTTTCACCCGGTGCGATGCACAGGGGGACTTTTCTAGCATATTAGGATGTTTCCTTCAGTTAGCAAACTTTCGAACTGTTTTTACTGATCTAGTTGCCTGATACATCATATATCAATATAAAACTTCAGAAACAAAATTGTAATTTGTAACATTCGATGTTTTAACATAAATAGCATGCATGGAGTCTATAGATAATTCTGAGTAAGTTGTAGCAATTTTAATTTTCAATCTGTGTTTATAGTAGATCATAATATTTAAATCACGCTCTATAAAAGCATAATGAATAGCTATTAACATAAAGCCATATATATTAATAGTATGTTTTACAAACTAAGGAATTTTTATTTTATTATCTTTAATTATGTCTTTTTTTTATTCATAGTATCAAGATACAAATATGCAGGGAGTTGTATACGAACTAAACAGCTATATAGAACAACGGTTGGATACAGGAGGAGACAACCAACTACTCCTCTATGAATTGAGTAGCATCATTAAAATTGGTAAGAAACGTTTTATATTCCTCCTAGTAGAAAAATTAAACCGAAGATAAAGTTAAATTATGTTCTCTTCACTGATGAGATGTAAGCATATGTACATCGTTCTTTCCGGTTGATGCCTATATTATTGGTTATCCAGTATTATGAATATCACTTTGTCTAGTTTTAAATACTTTAAAAATTAAATGTAAGTCTCAAATTTTTAAAATATTTTCTAATAGTTCTGATATTCACATTTTGACAGATGTATTATTACATAGTACATTGCTGTATGCATTTGAGGGTGTCACATCTTAAAAATTGCAATAGCTAATATTCTAATTATGTGATTCAGTAAAGCCATAAATTATTTTGTTCAGTTTACTGCATGACCGTTAATTTTGCTAACAAATCCATTCAAAAGACTCGTATTTGAGGTCTCACCTTATAGAATTCACGCGTGTTATATTCTTCCATTGAGATTAGTTTCTTCCTTTTTTATTACTTTGGCAGCCACAAAAGCTGATGGATTTGCATTGTATTTCCTTGGAGAGTGTAATAATGTAAGTATCTAAATTTAGATACAGGTGCTCTAGATAAGAGAATGTTATAAGCTTCTTTAAAAAGATAAACTATTATGTTACAAACAACTTAATAGATGTGTCACAGTTAAGTACCTTAAAGCTCATTTTGTATTTTGTTTCTATATGTGGTTATTACCAGTTGGGAATTTTGCCAACATGGTGACATTTAGGCATAAAATCATATATTTGTTATCGTTTTGGTTTTGGTTTGTGGTATCGTATTTTCTGAATGGCATATCTAGACTTACTGTTTGGTATAGAAGTTCTTTCATCACTGTGGGCTGGGATGTCAGGGACAGTCTATGCCCTTTTTTCACACACAATCCACAGTAGAAGAAAACGAGAGCAGAAGTTTTATGTGAATATTTTAGATAGTTTTTAAATGACTCTCAAAGTGCAGGGATGGAGTTGCTAGGTATAGATTCCTGAGCTGTGGTGGCCGTGGCTCAGACTGTTTGGTGGCATGGGGCTGCCCAGGGGTGCCTGGTCCAGTCTTTGGTACGCCAGGCAGACCCTGTGTTTCTGGTTTGACTCACTGCAAGCACAGTCCACTGTCAAGTGCAGCTTGCATAGGCACTTTCAAAAGTATTTCGAGGCATTCCATTACTGGCACTTGAGTTTTATTATGGTATCAACACATATGTAACATTTTAGAAAAATGTTCTGAACCAATAACACCTATATTCATAGCCGAAATATATAAGACTCCGTTACAAGGTTATTTTGCAAACTTTTACTGTGTATTTCTTGTGCGTTTGGTATTGTTATTTGAGACGTATTTTTGCAATGTGATATTTGTTTCTGTGAGTAATCAAAACTCACAAAATATATAGTATAATATTTATATAATATTTATATTATATAAAATGTTAATAGGAATAGAGCACAGCAGTAGTTGCACAAAAAGTATTTATTGGCTGAACGACTTAGCTCATAACTGACCCTCTCCATTTGCACGGTCCTCGTTTCCCCTTGCGCTGTGATAATCTGTGTTACAAGATTAAAAGCTCTTTAGGACAAGGGCCTTTCCTTATCCATTTCTGTATTCACCTAGCATCTCTCCTAGTGCCTTTCGCATAAACAGTCAACAAGAGGGTTTAGTAAATTGAATTATGCACAATTACTCCCACTTGTAAATACTTTATGTTTTACACACCG
The DNA here is from genome assembly GCF_003031525.2 of Neophocaena asiaeorientalis asiaeorientalis. Taxonomy (NCBI): domain Eukaryota; kingdom Metazoa; phylum Chordata; class Mammalia; order Artiodactyla; family Phocoenidae; genus Neophocaena; species Neophocaena asiaeorientalis. The sequence goes on from NW_020175050.1 coordinate 112,940, forward strand.
GTAGTGTTTTGGAATGGCTAAGCTACTAAAATAGCAAACAGATCTCTTTCCTCTTCATTCCAAAAATTTGTTTCTAAAATTTGAGATTTTTACTTAAAAATCAAAACTTCCTTTCAGAAAATTATTATATAATTTGCCATAATTTTTATGATTTCTGGTATGTTTATTATCATGTAACTGTGATAGTCCACATCTCATTACTCCTTCCCCAACATCTCCAGACAACCCACAGGGGTTGGCCATGGCAGCCGTGTTTGTTTCATGTGACCCCTGACCTTCAATCACAGCTCTCTGTGACCCAAACGGGGACCAGTCAGATTCTCTACTGAAACCTGGATCGTGGACTCAGCATTCTAGCTGTTTACCTGAAAAGAAATGATATGAACCCTAAGCCGAGGCTGCCACGGTGGGTCGGCCCTCTTCTGCTCCACGTGAAAGAGAATGGGGAGAACGGGGAGACCTTGTGTGCAGAGGTCGAAAAGCGGCGGGCGCCTCGAGGCCTGGGTCTGCAGTGTGGGCACCTCCAACGGTGCTTGGCTCTTGGAGCCTGGATTTAGATTCCCAAACCCCATGCTGTTAATCACTTGGCTATAATTTTCACTTCATTGTTTGCATACTTCTGCGTGATTATGATTTAGAAAACGCTTTTGTATCTATAAAATCCAAAATGTAGTTCTCTGTGTATCAATTCTAATTCTTTCACTTTTACTTATCATTCCCTTTTGTAGCTTAATTGAGGGAGGATGCCAAGTCTTTTCAGGCTTTAGTGGGCTTATTCTAAACCCCTCAGGTCAGTTAATATACTCTATGTGGTTCTCTCTAGGGTCATTACTCCTTTCTCTGCCGCATCTCAGGGGCCAAGTGTATCCTGTTTAACCGTATAACCCTAGGAGCAGCAGGGTACATAGCAAAACTGTAGCTTTTTCTGACCTTCCTAAGTCAAATTCCACTCTGCTATGCTTTCTTTTTTATTTTTTGTGGAACACGGGCCCGCGGGCCTGTCACTGCTGTGGTCTCTCCCGTTGCGGAGCACAGGCTCTGGACGCGCAGGCTCAGCGGCCATGGCTCACGGGTCCAGCCGCTCCGCGGCATGTGGGATCTTCCCGGACCGGGGCACGAACCCGTGTCCCCTGCATCGGCAGGCGGACTCTCAACCACTGCGCCACCAGGGCAGCCCCTGCTATGCTTTCTTAATGTCATATACTTTTCCGTCATAGAATTTAGCTGAACCTGTAATTACATATTTATCTGTGATTTGTTCGATTATTTGCTTATCTGGCTTTCTCACTAGAATATAAGCCTCACGAAAGCAGAGACCTTGTCTCCCTGGGAGGATAATTTTAGGGGATAATGGCTGTGTTCTGTTCACTGTATTTTTCCTTTTATGCATTCCACATAGGTAGTGAGGCCCTCGTTACTTCCTTAACCCAGTGGTTTCTCTGGATAGGAAGAAGACATACTGTCTGAAGTCTGAAGTTCACTGAGGTGTTTCTTTAGATATATCTACCTAATTACCAGTTTCTTTGCTCTTCATTTCTTCTTATATCTCAGGTCTGACATTTGGAATCAGTTTTTTTCTGTGTCGGAGAACTTCCCTGAGCGAGAATCTGCTGATTTGAAAGAAACTCTCTCATTTTTGTGTGTCTGAATATATCTTTCTTTCACTGCTTTCTTGAAAGATATTTTTGCTGGATGGAGAATTCAGGTTGATAAATATTATCTCTCCATATATTGACTATAATTAGTTACATTTTGGTGGTTTTTAGATTTGTCTCAGTCCTTCATTTTTCTTTGTCCCCTGGACATATTTTCAAGTTTATCTTTTATTTCTTGAAATATGACTAACTATACCTCTCTTGTATTGTTTCATATTCTTTCTGAAATTAGTTTCTTGGCTTTTGTTTCATCTGCCTTTCATCGATGGTGACTTATATGCTCATGCCTTTTATTTATTAACCATAAATCATATTCCTTTGGCCCTTTTAAATGGATATTCTTGAGGCTATTGAAGTTCCTTTCCTGTTATATTTCTAGAGATTGGATATGTATTTGTTTTTGTCAATCACCTAAGGCAGTATCAATTCAGGACAATTTTAATCGAATTGTCTAGTTGAGATTTTTTTTCAGACTACTGAGTGGTATAGATTCAAGCCTCAAATCCACATGATGTGCAGTTATTATTTTTCAGAGGAGATTTTTATTTTCCCTCCAGCAATAAATCCAAGATAATCTGGTTTCCTTGTAATCCCCTTGCAGCTGTAAGTATATTCACCCTTCAAACTAAGATGAGCCCATAGCCCTTTGCTGGTCCTGGCCCCATCCATGCAGCTGAAAATCCACATATAACTTTACAGTCGGCCCTCAGTATCCACGGGTCCACATCTGCAGACTCAAATCAGCCGCAGATGTGACCACGGCATTTATTGAAATAAATTAATGGATCCACACAGTTCAAACCCATGTTGTTCAAGCGTCAACTCTATATCTAGGCTTTAGTTGATGCTCTCAAGAAAAAGACAGTTTGGGATTTGCTTACCTGACAGGGTTCCTTTATCTGCTTCCTTTTAGATTTCTGTGGATTCCTCCATTCTTCTCAGCCCGGCGATGCATTATAAAATATTTGTGAAATATACTTTATCCAGCTTTTAAATAATTTTAAAATTGTTTTTTTCAGGCATGTCAAATTATCTAATCTGCCATATTGCTTGCAACAGATGTTGACATACTTCTAAAATGTAAGCTAACCATATTAAATAAAATAAAACATTTTTTTAACAATGAGCAGATACATGTATATTTTCTTATATTTCTTCCTTTGTACGTGAAAGGTAGCATATTATAGATTTATCAATGTTTTTAAAAATTGTCTCTGGATTTTGAATCGTAGTTAGAAAGTGTTTCTTAATAACTCACTTTCAAAACAAAATATATATACTTTAGTGACAAAATTATAATAATGCAACCCAAATGGACTGAGATAAAATTTTTAGTCTATATGAATAAATACCAAGGATTAAGACAGACATGGCAGGGACTATAACATTCTTATACTTATAAAAGTATTAATTTCTTTTTTCGTAAATGAGAATCAGTAGAAAAAATTTAATTTCTGAAATTGATGCATTGAGGAATATAATTTAAATAATATTTAAATACATCAAAAGTTATACTAGGAGAATTTAAAAGACACATTCATATTACCAGAGAGGAAAAATTTAAAGAAAACATAGAAAGTTTAGGAGATGATAGAAAACAACCTAAGCGGTATTAAAGCACTAACAATAAAGCATAAAATATGATTATCACAATCATTTTGAAGGTAATAAAACAATAGAGTGAAAATGACAAATTATGAGAGGATACTTACATTAATAAATGTGAAAATCTAGATAAAATGGACAGTTTTTGAGGAAAATATAAATTGCTCCATTTAATGCAAATGATGATAGAAAACTAATAGACCAGTAAATGGAAGAAATTGAAAGCAGTGTTGAAATAATGTGTTTTAAAAAGCTGGTAGGACATTTATTTAACACTGTTTCTTGAGCCCCAGCCTTGGTCAGGCAGTCGCTAGCCGTGGGGCACATTGATGAACCAGAATAGTTTCCTGTACTTCTGTACTCACACTCCACTGGGGACAGCCCTTCGGGAGAGAGAATTCCTGTGCTGTCTACACTGTCTCAGAGCTTGGGAAGAGAAGGCAGGTTTCCCAGTTAGCAGCTTAGTTTTCCAAAGAATTTTGATTCTGGAGTTGGATTGTGTGAGTTCCAATTCACCACTTTGGGACTTCGACAAGAGTCTTAAACTTTCTAAGTCTGAATTTAACCTCCATTGGTTAAATGTTACATCATGCATGTTATTTAACAGACCATTTCAGACACCTGCCAGGTACCCAAAACTGTGCTAAATTGCCGAGCATACAAAGATAAATAAAACATCATTCCTGTCCTCAAAGAATGTACAACCAGTAGGAGAAATCAAGAAATCCACAGTTAATCACGCACCGGACCTTACGTGCGAACAGAGAGGAACCAAGGTGTTGATGGGGCTGGCAGGGGTGCTGGGGTTGGTGACACTGAAAAGAGCTTGGATGATGAGCCCTCTGGTGGAGCAGGGCTTAGGAGGCCTCTTCCTTAATAGACAAGAAGGGACAGTAAAGGAAGAAGCAATTTGTGAGAAATCTGGAGCTGGGAAAGGAAGCCTTTTGTGTTCTGACCAGTACCAGTGTCTGACACATAACATATACAAGGTACTCTTGAAATGTTTGTTGGGCAAAACTGATTTTTCCATGATTAAGATTTTGCTTAATTCACTTTTTAATGTTTCTACAGGTTTTCTCTTTCACACCTAGTCACATACTCCACTTACTATGTAACATTTTTTATAATGTCATTACTATAGTTTTTCTTGTGTTGCCTGTAATTAGTGGTTTGTGAAAGCTGGAAACCTAGTGATCTCTAATCATACGTCAAACTTTATAATTCATAAAGTAAGTTCATAGATAGCGTTTGTGTATTAGCTTAGAAACCAGTTTACAGCCAGTAGTTTAGAGTAACTGTGTGACTTTGTTCAATGCACAGTGACTTTAGTAGGTTTATTTCTAAGAATTACGCTAACGAAGTTAGGCACGTGGTTCAAGGTCCAGCGGACGCGGGGTTCCTGGCTCACGCCCTCTGCCCGGATCTACATTCATCTACTCTCCAGTGCCATCTAGTGTCTATAAGAAAAATAACTTAATGGTAAGCCTAAATAATGTTCTTTCTTCTTAAAAAGTGGTTCCAAAATTTAACTGGTTGTGAGTTGAAGCCTTAACATGCAAGTGAAGTTTCACGAATCAAGTGATCTTTGAATCGCTCATGGAAAGAAAGATGAGAGCAACTGTTTACCAAGTGAAGTAGACTTCTCTCTTTAGTTGATGTCAGTGAATCAATTTCCCAATTCATCAAAAAATCCTGGTTTTTAAGAAATAATGTGTGATAGTCTATTCTATGACTCTTTTCCCACCAAATCTATTTCTCAAAATTAGATTTTTTTAACTAATTTGAATGCTTTTTATTCCTTCGTTGAGCCAACTTATTCATTATGACTACCGTTACCAATCTTCTCTAGTTTAAATTATTTAACTTTAGAAATACTTACGAAATGTACTGTTATCACAAAAATATTGGGTAGTTCATAATGAGTTTCTTTGAAATATTGAAAGAGCTAATTCATCCCCTACTACTGCATGGCCTCGCCTCTGGATTGATTTCTAGCTCTTAGGCCAGTCTCCTTGCTGGTGTTGGGAGGGGAAAGGCCTAACAACAGTCAAGCCACCTGCAGGGCTGTCAGGTGGGAATGAAGGTGCAGAGCATCAGTGGGCAGGTGCACGCCCGGAATGCAGTGATGCTCTTCTCTGGAAAGGGTAGAGGTGGTTGAGGTTTGAAACTTTGAACCTTTTCCTTGTTTTTAGTTTTCGTGTAGTTTTCATCTCTAGCCTCTAAAAAATGTTTGTGTTAATAAAAGTTTTCATAGATTCATACAACATTAAAGCAGAAATTAATTTTAGAGACTCATTTCAATGCTGCATGTTATAGATTGTAAATGTATGCATAATAGTCTTAATACGTTTAAAATGTTATGTAGTGATGTTTGATGAAAGTTTTCATTCATCCACCTATGAAAATAAATAGTGAGTATAATCTTTTTCATCTTATTAATCTGAACATCCCAGTCAAATTCTTATGTCAAAATTCATAATGATTGGCATGGAGGAGTGGAGGGTACAAACCACTGGCTGTAAGATAGGCTTCCGAGGATGTATTCTACAATACGGGAAATATAGCCAATATTTTGTAATAACTTTAAATGGAACGTAACCTTTAAGCATTGTATTAAAAATTAAAAATACGTCTTTAAAAATTCATCATGATTGATCTTGAAAAATAAAGCCCTTACTTCATTTTTAAGTTTCTTTAGAACTTATTTACACCCATCAGTTGTTAATGCATTAATGCAGGCCCTTCACCAATGAAGAATGCAAAATATGTCTCATAAATTACGATTATTTTGAAACATGAAGAACCCAAGCAAGACTCGCCTTGCCAGATCACAACATGTACTATAAACTTACGGTAATTAAAATAGTGTGCTAGGCAAATAAACCAAGTGGTACAAAATTGAGAGTTCAGAAGCAGACCCAAGTGTACTTGGGGATTTAGTATATGATGAAAGTGTCAGTTCAGCCAGTGGGAAAAAGAAGACTATTTGATACACAGCTATCTGTTTGATTATTTCTGTGGAGTAAATAAAGGTATGTTTAATAAACTTTTCTCCGTTCCTGAATACATGTAAAATTTAGCCTCTAATTTGGAGGTTCGTTATCGACATTGTCTGTTTGCAGTAATAGCTGCCCATGAGCCTGTTCCACTACAAAGATCATACAGAATATGCTATTGCAGAACACACAATTCAAACCAGTGATTGATCTTTAATCAGAAATGGAGGTCATGGACGGAGCTGTTGCACAGGTGAATCGTATGGAGTTAAAAAAAAATGCCATCCAAAAAGAGTAGGAAACTACCAAGTGCACAGAGGAGAAAAATTGAAGCTGTAAAAACGTCAAAAAACAGGTGTCTGTCTAGGTTGGTCCTCATTTTCCCTTCCTATCTGAGCTTTTGGCCTTCATATGACAACTTATTCAAAATTTTGTTAGCACTTGCCCTCAGCTCTCATTTGTAAACATTTCTGTTTGGTAAGTATGAACAAAAATCATAACCTAATTAGTAAAACAAGTATAAAGTTCCCACTGTAAAAAATTATTTATTTTTTTGATAATTATCTTCCACAAGGAGTTTTCTACATCAATCAAGTAATTGAAAGATTTCTAAATCATTTATTTTCAGCAAATCTAGTATGTAAAATAGCTTTCCATATACCCAAGGTGCAGTATTTGCTTGTCTGTTTCTCGTGCATCATATAGAAAGCCTACACAGAGGCAATAAATGTTTTATATTAAATAAATGACCTAATAACCTAGGAATGTGTATGTGTAAGCTATTTTGTCATATTGAATTATGAAGCTAAATGAAGATATTATGAAGATACTATTAAATCCAGCCTTAAAGGGCATATAGCAAAGTCATCCAAAAGAGATATCTGTTGTATATCTTCAAACAACAAACAAATAAAGTCAACAACTATTTTAAAAAAATCCAAAGCTTCTGTCGGGAGCTTGCTTTAGAGTTTACTTTCTATTGCTGTCATGGGAAGTTCTTTAAGACTTAACTAAATGATTCAGGTCAATTTAAGTTCGTTTCCTGCAGTTCTGACTCTGGTTGAGTAAAGAAACATTACTCAGCATCCTTCTTACGATTAACTTTGTCATAGTTTGGAAAAATCATTGTCAATTCTGACTTTTATTCAGGCTAACTATACCACGTCCTTTAACATTTTTTCTTGCAGTCATCTCTCTTCCTGTCCTTGGATCATTTCGCTACTCTCTCTCAATCTTAAGAAGGGGTGACACACTGAATTGTATTGCCACATAGATACTAAATCTAATGAAAGTCTTACTTCGTTTATGTCTTATGTATATTGGTACATTATAGTAACTATAAAAACAGTGACTGATTTCTAGCCTCTTTAAAAATAAAGTGCATTTGTCATTTATCATCTTACGTGTAGTTGAATTGTAAAAATCTTTTTAAAGTGTGTAACTTGTATTTCAACATTTTAAGCTTAATCCTTTTTAAAAGATGCATTCAAAAAGCATTTTTCACAGGCATAATAGCAAATTACTACTTAAACACAATCCTAACTAATGTAGATATATTAATGAATAAAAATATTTTGAACTTAACTTGTAATCTTTAGATAATGACGACTTACTTAAAGCAGGTGGGGTGAGAGCCAAAGCTCTTTTCCTCCTCTCTGCTCCCAGTGACTGAAGTAGCTCAAGTTTATAGGGTTCACTGTCTTGTGACTGTAAGATTTCACTTGAAGAAAGGGCTCTTCGACATTACGAAGCTTGAAAACCACGTTGTCTAAAAAGTAATAACCACATCCAGCTCATTGTCCTCACCTGGACCTAGCTTAGTGCTAGCAAGCGTTAATAGGAACATCTTTAGCTTCAGAGGATTGCCTAATACTCACTGCTTCAAAAGGGCATCATCCTTAAGTCACAGCACTCCAATTAAAAATAAAATAAAAGTATAGTGTTGGGGGCTTCCCTGGTGGCGCAGTGGTTGAGAGTCCGCCTGCCGATGCAGGGGACACGGGTTCGTGCCCCGGTCCGGGAAGATCCTACATGCTGCGGAGCGGCTGGGCCCGTGAGCCATGGCAGCTGAGCCTGCGCGTCCGGAGCCTGTGCTCCACAATGGGAGAGGCCACAACAGTGAGAGGCCCACGTACGGCAAAAAAAAAAGTATAGTGCTGGGAGAATTTAGCAGAACTTTAATATTTTTCAAATTGAGTAGATAATCATGATACAGTTATGTCAAAATATTGCTCCCCATGCCCAGATGACTTGTTTGGATGAGCAATTCTTATTTAGTAGAAATTTATTTTAAAATATAATTTGGTTTAGTCAAAATAACAGATCATATTTTAAAAAACATTTCTTTTAAAGTAGTTTCAAATGTTACCCTCCCACCTAGTCTTTTGAGACGGAAAGATACACCCAGCTTTGTCCTTTCTTTTTTTTTTTTGGTGTGTGTGTGCAGAGAAGAGCAAAAATTTTACCAAGAGTATTCTGAATCTGTAATTTTATGGGCAGGTCAGTTTTAGGAATGGAGTGGTTGAGTATTAAAAATAGAAATAATGTTCTGAAAAAGATTTTTAATGAAAATGAAAAAACATAACCAAATCACGTTGACCTGTAGTTACAGAGCCATGTGGCACGTCTGTAGGGCGGTGGGGTGCAGTGTGTCTGTTTCTTGTGTGATAGTTTCTTGAGCCCAAGGACAGCTTACATTTTGTTTTCATTTTATTATTTTCTGTGGATAAAAATCGGAGGCTATTTTAAGAGATTTTCTGCACCTAGACATTTGTGTGAGTCCTGTATCTAGCCTGTGTGTTGTGTGCGTAGGACATGTGAAAGAGAATTTCACCTCAGATGCTCAGTTTGGTCACGCCAAGCACCTTTCCTCATCTTATGTCTCTACTTTTCCTTGGCTCACAGATTTCTCGCGATTGTTAAGTAATCTTTTCGTCCTGTGCCAAAGACTTTCCTAAGTCTATAAAACATATTCCTTTTTTTCTTCCTAGAGCCTTTGTGTGTTTACCCCACCTGGAATCAAGGAAGGAAAACCCAGGCTCATCCCTGCTGGGCCCATCGCCCAGGGCACCACCACCTCTGCCTATGTGGCCAAGTCCAGAAAAACGTTGCTAGTAGAAGACATCCTTGGGGTAAGTGGCTTTTTACCCTTTGTGACATTCGTAACCTGAAGTCTTTAATTAAGAAAGATAACATATACGCTTGATGTTTTAATTTAAGCCATTTTATAACAGCTTTAAAGCAAGATACAGATCAATAAATGCATTTGTATGTAAACTAATTCTTTGTACTCCAAGAATCGTATCTTCCGTACCCCTAAGATGTAGATTTGAGTAGTTGTTCTTTCAACATTTGCCAGTATAGTTAAGCATAAAAATGTATACTCATAGTCATATAGACTAGATGATTACTGTTTTATGTTTCATATCCTAGCAGGATATATATGAATGAGTCAGCTATTGCTGTGTGACAAACTGCCCCAGATTTTAGTGGGGTCATACAGCCACCACTCACTGTCTCTGGATTGGGCCATTCTGCTGATCTGGGCTATCTTTGACTGGGCTTGCTTATGTGTCTGAGATCAACTGGCCATCACTTAAGAGCTGGCCAGTCTTAGGTGGCCTTCGTTCTCTGTGTGTGTCTCACCACCCCAACCAGTAAGGCTAGCGTCATGTTCTTATGATGGTGGCAGGTGTCGGAGAGAAGAAGTGGACACATGCAAGTGACTTTTCAAGCCTCTGCTTACATCAAATTCACTGCCCTCAGGTTAGCCAAGCAAATCTCATGGGAGGCCCAGACTGAGTGTAGGAGGGTCTGACCAAGGCCATGGGTACAGAGAACAGGACAAAACAGAGCCCTCAGAGCAGTCTGCCACAGTGCATGTGTACACTGTGATGAAATGTCACTGCATGAGCTCCAGACTTTGAAACTGACAAGCATACAAACAAGTATATAGGTGTCATGAATTTGCTCTGAAAAACTACTAAATTGGAGTCACAAAATCTAGATATTAATTTTGTTTTTGCCACTAGTTATCTGTATAGCCTTGAACAAATCAGGTTACTAGTTACTTTATCAAAAATAAGAAAAGAAAAAGTGCTAAAAATAAATGTTTCACAGTATAATGTATATAGACAACAATACTGTATTATAATCATCAAACTTGCTAAGAGACTAGATCTTAATTATTCTCACCCCAAAAAAGAAGAGATAATTATGTGGCTTGACAGAGGTATTAACGATGCTACAGTGGCGACCATATTACAATATATAAACGTATCAGCATGTTGTAAACCTGAAACTTCCACAGTGTTGTATGCCAAATATACTACAGTGGCGACCATATTACAATATATAAACGTATCAGCATGTTGTGTGCCTTAAACTTCCACAATGTTGTATGCCAAATATACTTCATTTCTAAGAAGTAAACGTAAAAAGTAGATACTGTATACGTTGTCATTTCAAAATGTTCTATTGTATGTATATGCAAGCTTTCAAAATATCTGTAAATTACAAAGTATAGATTTATACCAGTCTATTCATGAAAAGCTTCCTGTAGACCACAGAAATTGAATACATAGAATTGACGTTTTGATATTAATTCATTTGAGTTTCTTGTGTTCCTTTGAGTGATTTTGCTAAGCTAGAAAGTTAAGTCAAAGAACCGATTCATTTCTTATGATAGGTAATTGGTAATTATTGGATGATTTGAATATCTAATATGGGCCTTTGAGGTTCAGTTACAATGACTTTCATTAACATATGCTTTTGTGTTATTCTAACCTTAAAAATAGAAGGGAAGAAATGTTATACATGTAATTTCCTTCCTATGGCATTTACATTTGGAGTAATTTTCTCTTGTGACCTTATACCTGTAAATCCCTTAGTCCTGGCACACACCAGGTGAGGAATAAATGGATGTTAACCATCATAATTGCTTTTATTATTGCATGAAGTTATGTATATTCATTCACTAATTAAATTCTACTGTACAAGGATAAAGAAACATTAAATCCATATTTGGGTATAAGTTCCTCGTTGCTAAAGATAAGCGTTTCCTTAAGCGGTGTTTATGGTGGCCATGATCATTTGGTTTTCCTTTGAAAAGGACTGCTCATTACTGATGACGAGCATAAGGAATTTGCTGATAGAATCATAACCGGATGATTCCATTACTTTCACTGAGTTTATATCTTTCACCCTTCTGTTTTTTTTAGGATGAACGATTTCCAAGAGGTACCGGACTGGAATCAGGGACGCGTATCCAGTCTGTTCTTTGTCTGCCAATTGTCACGGCGATCGGTGATTTGATCGGCATCCTTGAGCTGTACCGGCACTGGGGCAAGGAAGCCTTCTGTCTGAGTCATCAGGAGGTGAGGCCTGGACACTGCCTGTGAGGACTTTTAGTTGCACCTAGTTCATTGAAGGTGCTGAGTAATATTCAGTTAATAAATGATGAATATTTAATGAGGGAATATTTAAAACCGTAATTTGCTTAATAATATTTTGATACTACTACTAACGATTTTTTAAAACATTTGTTTTGTCTTGCAGTTGTTTAGAGAGGAAACTCACTCAATATAGCGATATAGAAATTTATAGTAAGTTATTGTAGTAAGGATCCATTTTAACAATAAAAATAAAATACCATATTGTGAATCAAATGAAGTCGTAGGATGGCTTTGGAGAGTTTTCACATTCTAGTGGACCCCTTAAAAATGTCCTCTTCCTAGAGTACGTCCTGAATAGAAGTAACAGCATCAAATCCATTTGGGAAACAATAACTTCCGTTCACTGTTCCCTGAACCGGAACGGCTCAGTCCTACTAAAACCAAACAGTACATGATCTATCTGTCAGACGAGGTGTTCACCCAGGTCCCTCCGTGGCCTGCACCCCGTGTGCACTTACCAAGATGACCCGTCTTCTGCTGCTCCAGCCCCTTCCCTGCCTGCAGCCATGCTGGGCCCTCTCCTGCACACAGCCTGCGCCTCTGTTCTCCCTCCCCTTGCACTGCGCTTGTCCTGTACCCAGCCCCAGCTGCCTCCTTCAGGAATGTGCTCTAAGGTCACCCTCTCTGATCAGGCTTCGCTGAACACCGCACACAGACCTGAGCGGCTCCTGTCCCTCTGTCGTGCCTCTTTTCCGCTATAGCCGCGTCACCAGCCAGTATAACGTGCGCTTCGCTTTATTTTCTTTCTCGCCCTTCTCTCTTCCTGCGCAGCAGCTGTGAGCTGTTCTGTTGTTCGTGCTGTATCTCCAGCATCTAGAACAGCGTCTGGTACTTAGTAGGCACCCAAGAAATATTGTTAGATGGATGAAAAATCAAAGAAATAGAATAGCTAGAAGTTTGAGCCCTTGTCAGTGAAGTCTGGGAGATACTTCCTCATTCTAAAGTGGTCATTAGAGGCCTTTTTAATAGTATTTTGGTTGAACTGAAAAATAATTATTTTATGTTAAAATCATTGGATGACAGCTCTCTTAATCAATTTATCTTCCTTTTTAACCCGAAGTAGGAGGGACAAGAGAGCATTAAACTCAATAATAAAGAAGTGGGAAATATAAAAGAGAAACTTTGTATATATTTGACTATTCACATTTGGCAAAATATTCAAAAATGCAATGATCTTACAAAATTGTTCATATATGTTTACGCTAGAGTCCTTTGTGGGATGTCTGCATGTGACTGATAAAAACTTGCTTCATACTCTTTTTTTTTTTTTTTTTTTTT
>NW_020175050.1:125942-153451 GCF_003031525.2 Neophocaena asiaeorientalis asiaeorientalis
ATCTTGCCTGGGCTTCAGTAGCCATACATCAGGTTCAGGTGTGTCTTTGGGATGTTTTCACAGGGGCTTCCTAGGAGAAAAGGGTGTTTGGAGTGCAGCACTGGGGAACGGAATGGAGGTTAACAAGTAACCCAGTGCTTTGTTTTTGGATATTAGGTATTTTGTTGTTTCTAAAATGTTTGATCTATTCGCTTATATTTACTTACTCCCTGCCTTAAATAGTTTCCAATTAATTATTTTTATATATTTACATATAATGTTAAATTATTTATGTTCCTATCATGGTTTTTGTTTTCCACTGAAAGCCCAGGAATGACCTCCTCCTGGCAGTAACACTGATATTTTTATGACTCCATTTCCTAAATTAAAACATCCACTAAACTAAGTGTTATATGAAAACATTAATCTTAAACATTAATTGTTATTTAAGATACCTGATTCTCTTGAAAATGTGATCTAATTTAAAAGATCACAAACTGCATGGAGTTTTCCCGAGAACTAGACTTTTAAGTTCAGGAACATGGCAGCAATAGAATTCTATTTTGTATCTTCCACTTTTTCTCGTTTTGTTCCTTTAAGTCCGTTTCAGCAAACTCAGGTTGATGAGGGACTGTCTGATAGGGAGAAAATGTATATATATTTTAGGATAATGGTATGAGAAGCAAGGGCTTCCTGGACCTGACAGTATTGAAGGTAGGTAGGATATGCACCCAAATACAGTTTTAAAAGCATTGAAGTAGTGATTGTGTTATGCCTTTTTAAATAAATAAGGTAACTAGTATTCTGGAATTTTTATTCTTAAATAAGCAGAACTCCCTTAAAATTAATAGCCATTATTTTGTATGGCAGGTATGCAGAGGTCTTGCCAAACAAACTGAGTTGAATGACTTTCTACTCGACGTATCAAAGTAAGTGTTCGTGTCCAGGGATGTGGTAGCTCTTATTGATCAACAGTTTAGATTAAGTGCAGGCTCTGACAGTGATAGATTACTATCTAGTGCAGTCAGTAACAGAAGACCAATCTTTATTAGGCGAGTGGTAAGGTGAGTATGGTCGTTCGTATTTTGGATCATAGAGTTACATCCTCATCCACGTTCACTTTACAAGTGAAGGATCGCAGATGTATATGTGATGATCTGAATTTGCAAGTTGGTATATCTTTTCTAAACAGACTCACTAGAAGGTGTTAGAGACTATCTAGAGAGGTGCACTAAGTATTGATATTTCTATTTTCATGGGAGAAAACTGACAGCAGTAGAAGGAGAGGAAATGTCCTAGTTTATTATTTTCCAAATAGTCCTCTCTGGCCTTTTCAACAAATGTCAGTACATTAAAACAGGCTCTTAATATTATCATTTTAATTATCTCATGTATAGTAGCTCAGATATCATTCTCCAGTTTGACCTAGAAAAACTCCCTTGGGCTGGCAGTGGAAGCAATTACAGATATTTATTAAATTTCAGGTTCATACTGGGTTTGCTTGCTACAGGGAAGCTCTCGTATCTATCTGACCCATCTGCTTAATTGTTGAAATCTAAAACGCCCCAGGACATGGTAACTTCAGGTCCCATCCTCCGACAAGTTAACCCAAGGTGTGATGTACCTGTGCCTCCAAGGCCTCCAACACAACTCTGACTGCGTTCTCGCTCACATGTCACCCTGGCACACTTCATAACCAACTCATCACCAAGTCTAGTAATCCTCATCACTAATGATTCTGAAGTTGCTGCTTTGTGCTTTGGAATATAAAATTAAAGAGGTATGGGACTGAGGGAGTGCTCTATTGATCCCCTAGGCCAACTATCTTCTTTGAGATGGAATTAAACAGTATCTCTGGGACACATGGTATTACTACTTCAGAAACGCCTAGGAAGGGAAGCTGTGCACGTTCTCGTACTAATGTATTTGAATACTTTGCAGGTCTCCCAAAGTCCAATTAAAACCCTCATGTGACACCTTAAATCTGTTCCCCGGTGGGAAACCCATTTGCTTCCCCCTGTTCCTTGCAGGATATTCCTCAGTGGATGGTGTAACGAAGCGTATTAGTAGCTTCAAGCCAGATGATTTCTCTTCTAAAAAAAAGGCATTGTTTATTGTTATAACTTATCTTAATCCTGAATACATTACTAAATTCTCACAAAACTAAACTGAAAGCAGTACCTTGCCAATCGGGTCTATATTAAGAGTATTTCTTTATAGATTCCCTGTAACACGTGCCTGTTGGTTCCTCTGTTTCTCTGGTCTACATTTTAATGTATATACCATATGCCTCCCAAATATTTACTTGCAGTTCAAAATGATGAATATATATTTTACTTGTGTAAAGTGGTCAGGTCCTTGCCATTATTTGTATTCTGATATCTCATCTCAAATGAATTGCCTTGCTTTCTTAGTACAATTAAACTACATTTTAACTTTTGAGTTTTTCCAGTGATAATTTACATTTTTAGCATATTAATGAGATTTAGCAAATTTAAATATTTTTATTTTAGATCAAAGTTATTTGTGAGGTATTAAGTTTGATGAAACCAATTTTATTTCTTCATAGTTTAAGTTAAATGCCCCAAACTTTCTCCCTACCTTGAATACTTACTGATAAAATAATTACTTAATGCAGCCTCCGGAATTAGAGTCCTTATACTAAAGTCAATGATAAACTTTCATTTCTCTCTTTAAAATAATATTATTGGTTGTTTCCACAAAAGGACAAAAATCAAACAACATATACCTTTATGTTTTTTATTTAAATGTAGACAAAATTGGGAAATGCATTCAAAGTTTAACATGTTCTTTGTTCTAATAACATTACTTAAAGGTTTTATCTCCCTTTTTTTCAGAACGTATTTTGATAACATAGTTGCAATAGATTCTCTACTTGAACACATAATGGTAGGTTGCCTTCTGTTTGGAAAATGATTTGATTTAATCCTTAGATTCATGTCCTAATATGTGGTGGAACATTTTAATGTACGAGACATACATGCTGTTTTAAATATGATGAAAGGGTGATGCTTAGTGATCTGGAGGCGTCGCCTTGATTTATTTGTCACTTCTGTTAATTTTGGAGGGGTTTTGAATAGTGTTTTGAAAAACACCTCAGAGTTTTTGATTATTTAGTGGAGAGCTAATTTGGAAAAACGTTTACTTTCTCTTTATGATTTCTTCAGAATACCTTTTGCATATAGGTTATATTAGGAATTTCCAGTGGATTCTTCCTGATCTTGAGGTTCATTCTACTTAGTTTTAGTCTTAATTATTTCTCTCTTCTAGAAGACTCACAGGCAACTGTGGTTGAAAGCCATATGAAATAGAATTTTTTTCCACCACGTGTAGTGTTGCTGCTTTAGTGCCCTGGAGAGACTCCACGGAGGAAGTGGCTTCTAGTAGTCGAAGTGAAGTGCATGTGTACCCCATGGGTGCCAGGCTGGCTTGCTCGGTGCTTTTCATGCCCTGTTGTCTATTTTGATAAATATTCTCTCTCCTTCCCATCTTCCTGGTCTTTCTCAAACAATAGTCATCCTGTGCAACAAGGGTTTTTTCACCTCCAGGTTTCTGATGTGCACTGATCAATTTCTCTTTGATACCATGGCAGGCCAGGTATGGAGTGTGATATGCTCAGTGTCTTGTAGAAACAGTTTACTGAGGGTAATATTAGGGGTTATTACTTTTACACATTCTTTCTGTAATTAATTACATTGATGATTTTACAGTTGACCCTTGAACTGCATGGGCTTGAATGGGTCCACTTATGCGTGGACTTTTGTCAGTACTAAATACTATAGTACTACACGCTCTGCAGTTGTGGAATTTGCAGGTGTGGAACCGTGGATACGGAGGAACCGCGTATGTGGAGGGCGATGTAAGTTATACAGGGGTTTTTGACTGTGTAGAGGGTCGGTGCCCCAACGCGTGCCGTGTTCAAGGTTCAGCTGTATTTGGACAATAAAAGAGAATAATTGATTGCACAGTAAAAAAAAAATAACTCTTTGGTTGAGACACAATTTAAGGAATCTGTAAAGCAATGAAAGGTATTAAGAAGAATATGAAAATGTGTAGATATAATATGGATCAACATAGAGCTTGTACAAGGAGTACAAGAAACAGTTATTAATATTATACTTTAAGAAACAGTTTTATTGAGATATAATTCCTGTATGATACAATTAATCCATTTAAAGTGTTTAAATCAGTGGTTTTTAGTTTATTCACAGACATTTGCAACCATCACCAGTCAATTTTAGGACATTTTCATTACTTCAGAAGGAAACTTCATACCATGTTAGCTGTCGCCTCTCTATCACCACATTTTGGCTAATGTAAATAGTGCTCTTTTGAACATTTGGGTACAATTTTCAGTTCTAATACCTGTTTTCAGTTGTTTTAGGTAAGAGTGGATTTGCTAGGTCATATGGTTACTCTATGGTTAACTTTTTGAGGAACAGCCAAACTGTTTCCGTGGCACTTGTATCATTTTACATTCCTGCCAGCACACGGGTTCCAATTTCTCCACGTTCTCACTAGCACTGGTTATTATCTTACTTTTTGATTTTTGCCATCATGGTAGATGTGAAGTGCTCTCTCAATGTGTTTTTTTGTTTGTTTTTGTTTTGCGGTACGCGGGCCTCTCACCGTTGTGGCCTCTCCCGTTGCGGAGCACAGGCTCCGGACGCGCAGGCTCAGCGGCCATCGCTCACGTGCCCAGCCGCTCTGCGGCATGTGGGATCTTCCCGGACCGGGGCATCGGCAGGTGGACTCTCGACCACTGCGCCACCAAGGAAGCCCCTCAATGCAGTTTTGACTATAGCATTTCCCTGGTAACTAATGATGTTGAACATCTTGTCATGTGATGAAAGATTCAGATTCATTGGCTGCTTTTTACTTTAATTTTTAGTGTTATGTTCTAAGATTTCATCAAGTATTATAGATACCACTCCCTTCTGTGATGTATCATTAGCAGACATTTTCTCCCGTCTGTGTATTATCTTTTCACTTTCTTGATAGTATCTTTTGAAGCACAAAAGCTTTTAACTTTGATGAGGTCTAATTTATCTCTTGTTGCTCATGCGTATGGTGTCGTATCTAAGGATCCATTGCCAAATCAGATATTATGAAAATTGACTCCAATATTTTCTTCTAAGAGTTTTATAGCTTTAGCTTTTACATTTAAGGTTTTGACTTATGTTAGTTAATTTTTGTTTATGGGGTAAGGGTCCAACTTCATTGTTTTTGCATGTAGCTATCCAGTTTTACCAGTACCATTTGTTGAAAAGACTATTATTTCCCCTTTAAATGTGGTCTTGTTAGAATCAGGTGAGCGTAGACACATGGGTTTCTTTTTAGGGTCTCAGTTCTATTCAGTTGATCTATATGTCTAGCTTAATGACAGTACCACCATGTCTTCATTACTATTGCTTTACAAAAAGTTTTGAAATCAGGAAGTGTGAGTCCTACAAATTTGTTCTCCGGGTTCAATTATTTTTTTGGCTGTTTTGGGCACCTTGCAATTCCATATAAATTTTAGAAACCAACTTGTCAGTTTCTACATATAATTCAGATGGGATTCTGGTAGGGATTTTGTTGACTCTGTAGATCAATTTGGGGAGTATTGCCATCTTAATAATATTAAGACTTCCAGTACATCAGCATGAGATGTTTTCCATTTATTTAGCTCTTCTTAATCTTTTCAACACTGTTCTGTAATTTTCAGAGTACAAGCATTGCTCTTCTTTTGGTAAAGTTATTCCTAGGTATTTTATCTTTTAGTGATAGTAGAAATGAAATCGTGTTCTTAATTTTATTTTCACATTTTTCATTGAAAATATATAGAAATGAAATTGGTTTTTGTATTTTGATCCTGTATCCTGCAACCTTGATGAAGTCATTACTTCCAATAGTTTCCTAGTGGATTATTCAGGGTTTTCTATATGCAAGATCATGTCATCCGTAATTGGTTATAGTTTTAGTTCCTCCCTTCTAATCTGTATACCTTTTTTTTTTCCTCCCTTGCATAATTGTTCTGGCTAGATCCTCCGGTACAATATTGAATTAGGAGATGGTGAGTGTGGACATCCTTGTCTTGTTCCTGATCTTAGAGGAGAAGCATCCATTCTCCAGTCTTTCACCATTAAGTAGATGGATTAGTTGTGGACTGTTCATAGGTAGCCTTGATCAGGGTGAGGAAGTTCCCTTGTATTCCTAGTTTTTTGAGTATTGTAAATATTAACTGGACGTTGGATTTTGTCAACATCCATTTTCTCTGTATTTATTAAGATGATCATGTGTTTTAAAATTTTTAGTCTATTGCATTCCTGTGATGTATCCCTCTTCATCATGGTGTATGATTTGTATTGGAACTACCTTAATTTAATAAAATCTTAAGTAGAGTTGATACCTTTAGCATATGTAGTCTTCTTATACAAAAACATTGTCTTATTTTCAATTAAAAATCTCTCTAGATTGAATGTGTTGACTTTGATTCTCCATATTTGCTAAGCTGGTTTTTTTCAGTTTACAGTCTTGGATTTTCAAGAAAGAAAATCGTTTATAAATATAATGAGAGCAGTGGTTCTACTTTTCCAATGCTTACACTATTTCTTTTTTGTTTTTTAATGTGTTCGCTAGGACCTAAGAACACTGTTGAAAGGCACCAGTGAGCGTGGATATAGTTTTCCTAATGTACATACTGTTCCTCAGTGGGGGGTGATATTGACATTTTAGGCAGACCCGCTCCTCCTTACACAGTACTGGCCTGAGCATTGCAGGTGTTCAGCATCTTTAACCTCTGAGAACTAAATGCCAAGAGCGACTCATCAGCAGCCGGTCCACCACAAATAGAAATGCCTTCACCGTTTTCACATTCTCCGTGGAGAGGTGGTTCATCGGCTAGTTGAAAATTAATGAATGAGACTTTCCAATTAATTTTTATAAATTTATGGGCACTTTAAATATTCTTCTCATCTGTACTTAAATTCCCTTCCTCATCTGTAATTCAATTAATGAATATTTTCTCCCACCCTCCCTCTCTCTCTCTCTCAAATGAGACTCGCCTTGATCTTGTTTGTTAATTTGGACTCTTTGGTGTAAAAGCCAAAAGATGTCAACTACCTAACTCAGATTAGTTTGAGAGAATAAAAGGAGGGATTTCTTGGCCCTTATCGCTGAAAACCTTGAAATTTCAGACTTCTGTAATTGCCGGACCTGGGGCCTCAAATTATGTTTTCAGGAATATGTCCTTCTCTGTCTGTCCAGCTCACGTATGTGTGGTCCATGATAAAACACAGCATAAATTTACTTCTTATTCTTTTACATTTTAATCTTATATATTTTGGGGGCACAACCAGATATTTTAAGTCTTTTTTTCATTCACTTTTTTATATTACACCTGTAACTCCTTACATATCATTTCCTAGTGAATTGTACAGCTTCATTACAGTTTTAGTGGGTTCTTTGCTCGTCACCTTTTCTTGTACCCCAGGTCTTCCCATGCTTTCTTGAGTTTATCTATTTGTTTATTTTTGCTCAGTCTCACCTGTGCGCTTGAGAAATGTCTTTATTTTGCCTTATGACTGAATGCTAGTTTGACTTGGTTAAGAATTTTAAGTTTAAAACAAGTTTTCCTTAGAAATTTGAAGATATATTTCCACTGAATTTTAAATCCTCTGTTGCTGTCAAAAATTATCTTCCGCTTGTAAGTAAACCTGTGTGCGTGTGTGTGCATGTGTGTGTCTGTGCACGTGTGAGAGAGAATGTGTGTAGGAGCGGGGATGGCTTTTAGAATGACCTTCTGAGGCTTGGAGTTCATCAATATTACCAAAATATGCCTAGGATTTCTTTATTAACTCTTTTCCGGTATGTGAGTGTCATTTCAAACTGGAAGTTTAATATTCGGGGAGAATGAAAAAGTACACATGTGTTGAGTCACTCACCTTAAAACGGAAGTCTTTCTTATTGCATGTCATTGTTTTCAGTTGATTTTCTTGACCTTTCAACATACTCAGTAACCTTGTCACCTAACAGTAAAACTTTTGTCTCTTCAAATACGTATACTCATGCTTTTCTTACCTAATTGTGTGTTAATAATTATGATAACATGTCTTTGTCTTGTTCATAACTTTGATGTCTTAATTGGTTAATTCTGCTATTTTATCATTTTGTATGATGAGGACTGATATTGTCACATATTATCAGGATGTGTATGCATACCGATACATACACATGTACATATATATTTTTTCTTCTCTTCCCATTTCACTAAAACTTTATCATGAATAATTACTGAATTTCATTACATATATTTTTTGACAGCCATTTGCTTTTTCTCCTTTGTTTTATTGCTTTATGAACTATAACAGTAGACTTTACAATACTGGACAGTTATGAATAGAGTGTAATTTTAAAATATGGAAATTTTAAAATATTTATTCCTGTTTGACTTGCTAATATGTGTATTTATAATTTTCCTTCTGTTTCCAAGGCAAATTGGTCTGTGATTTTCTTTTTTATAGTATCTTTGTCAATTTTTAGTATCAGTGACATAGCAGGGGTTGTAAAAATAACTGGAGAAGTTTTGTTCTGTCTGAACTTACAACAATTTAAATTAGATGGGACTTTATTCGTGAAGACTCTTGAGTAATTCGTATTTGAAATCATTTGGACCTGCTGCCTTTTATGGGAAGAAATTATTTTTACAGTATTTCAATTGTCTTTATGATTCTGATTCCATTCAGATTTTACAACTCCTTTTGAATTCATTTCCCTTTTCTAGAAAATTGTCCATTTCATCCAGATTTTTATAACTATTGACCTAAATATGTGCCCAAGTATCAAGCAGCCATCATGACCACTAAGGATGCAGATGTCCCTGTAGATAATTTATTATGACTTAATAACTCAAGATCGCGTGAGTGTGCAGAATAGACGGGTGATGGTTCTGGGATCGCCAGCGGTGACACCATAGCTCCCTTCCCACCGTCACGTTGTCCCTCCTCCTCAAGTATTTTTTGAGAGCTCTTATATGTCCTAACCTAAGGGCTGGCAAATTCTTTTAAGGGCCAGTAGTAAAGTTTTATGCTTCGTGGGCCGCACTGTGTTGCAACTACTCCACGCTGCTGTTGTAGCAACTGTGAACCATGCATAAAGGATGCACGTGGCTCTGTCCCAGTGAAACTTTATTTACACACACAGGCAATGGGGTGGATTTAAATGGCCTGTGGACTTTAGCCGTCCTCTGCTCTAGGCCTGGTTCTGGGCGTTCGGGATACCGTGGGGGAAAGGAAGCAGTTTCCACTGATGGGGTCCTCATCAGTCAGCTTGTGGCCGAGACAGGTCACCTGGAAATTCTGACACTCATAACGCCCAGTACTTGGTCCACGGCGTATAAGGCACAGCCAGTGTTTGCTGAGTGAATGAGTACAGCTTATAATAGCAGGAAAGACAAAGATACAATATGAGAAAGAACCAGGGTACCTAACCCACTCTGATTTCTTTTTATTTAATCTATAAGGTATTTTTACATGAGATTATATGTTTTCCTCTGGCCACAAGGTGGCCTATGTCCCTTTTGCGTAGACTTTGTGATGGCTCTTTTTCTGAGAAGTAATTCTTTTTCTCTGAGCAATAGTTTCATGTCTATCATCTTGACGTTGCCAGAATTCTGAATATGGGTAAATACAATTTTTTGTGATATAACTGTAATCCCAGCCCACTGGGGACAGTGAGAAATGTTAGGCATCAAAGACGTACTTGTTGAAGGGAATTGATGAACAAATGCATGACAATATGAATCCACAATTTTCCATTCAGAAATGGTAAGGCACATTTGATAATAAGAGCATAGGCCGTGGAAACAGCTAGTATGAGTTCAAATACCAGATCCGTTTACTAGCCACGCGATAGCAGACAAGTGAAGTTACCTCTCTGTGCCTCAGTTTTTCTAATGTGTGGAAAGGAGGTTAAGTTTCCTTAATTGTGAGGATTAAGTGAATTAATGCACATAAGTCTATAAAAACTATCTGGCACATAGTAAACACTTACTAATTGTTACACGTTCTTGTTAGTGCAGCAAATAAAATGCACCTGATGTAAATATGAACACTGTGTGTCTTATTGGACACACATTTCATACTTTTTACAACTGGTATGTTGTAAACGCCAGCCAGTCAGAACGGGTGCCGGCCTGAGAGCTGACAGAGGCTCAGGCTAGGGCATCAGGGAGCCCTGAGAAGCTCTGGAAAAGTAGCCAGGGTGGCAGACAGGCTCTCAGGGAGAAATGCCAGTAGCTGCTTTCCAGCCCACCCAGGAGTGTTGTAACATTCCAACATCTGCCCCCACAGCATGGGTGGAGAGCGGCTGCCAGTGTCAGCACCTTGACAGTGACAGAGAATATTATTTTTTGTATTTACATGCCTGTGTTTATTTAATTATAATGCTAATTTCCTACCCAGTTACATTATAGAGCAGCTGAAATTAATATTTATTTCTGATAAAGTTTACCTGTAAACTCTGTGAATCTCTCATCGGCTTACTCTTGTTTTCTCGTTTCCCTTTAGATATATGCAAAAAACCTGGTGAATGCCGATCGTTGTGCGCTTTTCCAGGTAGACCATAAGAGCAAGGAGTTATATTCGGACCTTTTTGATATCGGAGAGGAAAAGGAAGGAAAACCTGTCTTCAAGAAGACCAAAGAAATAAGGTACAGCTGGAAGTAGCGTGTCGGTCGCTGTGCTGGCGGCTGTGCAGGTGCTCTGTTACCCACTTGTCTGTGCCTATTCACAGGTGTGCTGACAGTACTTGTCATACTGTGATATCATTCCCACCAGGACCCGCCTCCTGAAGGTAGTGCTTCTGGGAATGACCTTGCAGTGCCAGCGAAACCGCGCCTAGGAAGCTTTAGCGTCACTCCTGGAAATGCCGTCTTCCGGAGGCGGTCCTTTTGGAAATCATGTTGGAAAAACTTACTAGTGCCGCCAGGTAGGTAAAGGTGCACCCCACCTGGAGTCTGCAAGGTTTCCTGTGTCTAGGAGCAGGTGTACTTAAACAATCCGGACCCCACCCTTCCCAGCTCACGGCGCTGTCTCAGAGTCCAGACCATAGTGGAAATTGACCTGGTATACTTGGTAACTTCAGCACATTATTCTATACCCAACAGTTGGCTTAATCGATCACAGAGAACACTTTTGTTGCATCTTGAAACTGAAGCCTTCTTCGTTCTTTAAGTGGCAGCTGTTGTCAGTTAGGTGAACAGAATGGAGTTTGGCTGGTAGAGGTGCGGTGGCTCAGTCCTATGACAGTCTGGGCACCTACAAGGGGTACTGTCACAGAACTGCTAAGAATCAAGCATAACATTCAGAAATTGTATTTTTTTTAGATATTTGCATTTCTTTTGCTTTATATTGATATATATCGTTTAACTACTTTTCCGCATAGTACTCGAAAGTACCTTGGTAGTTACAACTTGCTAGTAAAATGCTGTTCCTTATTAATAAGAATTGCTATTCACTTGGGCCGTCTGTCATACAAGGAAACATGGAATGTGGTCTGCACTGGGCCTCACTACTGCCCACCACTGGGTGCTTCCCATTCTATCGTCCTGGGGTAATAGAACCTATATTCCATAATCACATAACTCTGCCTTACAGGCACCATTTAGGTTTTTTAAGAAGTGTTTTAGTTTTTGTTTGTTTGTTTGGAGCTCAGTAGATCAGTCTGGATATAGTCATTTAGGTAAGGTCATTTCTCTTGCTGAAGATTTGAGTGTTCCGTAACAGTGCTGGCATCGATCTCATTTTGAAGACGTTAACTTGGGAGCCTGTATTTACAAGCGTGGGAAAAACAAGTGAGGGGGATATGGTTGGCTGTAGCTCTCTCGGCTGACCAAGCGATGCCAGCCATTTATGTGAGGACTGGCCCCTCAGTTATGGCTTCCACTGACCCGAGATAGCAAACCACACCGAGCTACTCCTAGACCAAGAAAATAAGCATAAACCATGAAGTGGATTCTTCTGCTCTGCTCAAGGCACTCTAATTTGTTGTGGTCATGCTGTTCAAAGCACAAGAAAACCAAGGCGAAAACAACCTCGCATTTTATGCAGTGCAAGGTTGGGTTCACTTTTTGGTGCTTTAAGAAAGTTAGTTCTCTTTGGTGTCAATTCTCTTTTGAATTTTCCTTAGGGAAATCCTTAGGGTGGAGCTTTATTTCAATAATGATTATTTTCTATAATGCTGAAAATGTAATATTATGGAAGTAATTTTTGAGCTATTGAAATATGTAGATATTGTGATTGTAATCATCTTAACTAAATTTTGAATGAATCCGTGTTTGATTATAATATCGTAATGAGAAAAACTATAAATATAAGGATATTTTTTAACATCTTTATTGGAGTATAATTGCTTTACAGTGTTGTGTTAGAATATATTTATGTATAAAAATGCTGATATTAGATATCAAAACATTTAAGTGTAGTGAGATAATGCCTGTATTCTGGCTGTTTTTAAATTTAACAAATTAGAGGAGTAAAAATACTACAAGTTGCAAATTGTGTTATTTTGGTATAGTACTTGTATTGCAAATGCCTTAAAATTCAAGTCCTGTGTCTCAGAGACCACAGATAACCTGTGGTTTTGGTTACATGGGTGGTGGAACGTACCCTGGCGTTGACCTGCATTCACTAATATTTTAAGAGTGTTGGCAAGTTATCGAACGCATATGGGTCTCAGTTCACAGTGAGAATTAATTAAGAAAATTTATGTTGAAGCATCTTGTAAATTATAAGGTATTTTGCAAATATAAAAGATTATGATTGGTCAGTGCGGGAGAATGCTAGTTAATTTTCAATTTCAGCTTGTGATTCAGTATAATTTAATACGTCGTGAATTATATCTTAAAACAATGTTCTCAAGTGGTTACTCTGCAGTGTTTTTATGCTTTACCTTTATGTATTTTATAATAATATGATTTAGAGTATGTAAATGTAAAACTAATGCAAGCATTTAAAGTAAAGCAATCTGTTTTATTCAATATTTGGTGGTACTGAAATGTCTCAAATTATTTTACATCTGTATTTTAATTAGCATGTTCCTCTTTTTTATATGTGCAGATTTTCAATTGAGAAAGGAATTGCTGGTCAAGTAGCAAGAACAGGGGAAGTCCTGAACATTCCAGATGCCTATGCTGACCCACGCTTTAACAGGTAAGAAGGAGTTTGTGTCCTCCGTCGGTTTCTCCTTTCGGGTCCCACTTGGCCGAAGCCTCTGAGGTAGAGCCCTAGTTCTTTGTGTCCCAACTCAATTTTTTTTTCCCCACTTGGTGCTGTTATACTGTCTTTGAACCAGCTTATTATCAGTAGTCAGTGTTTTCAGGTATTTGTCAATATAAAATGATGGATTCTAAACCATTAATTATCTCCAGCTTCAGGGGTTTGAAATGTCATAAAAATAACTAAAGAGCAAGAGTTTACATTTATAAAGTTACTTTTCTTCATTATAGTGGCATCATTTTGTCCTGAGCATATTCTTTATCAAACAATACCTTCAAAGGCTGTAACACATAGTGATAAAAGTACTTGTTTTGAATCCTGGTTCTGTCCTTTATTGGCTCTAGAATGACTTGGAGTAAGTTACTTAATCTGGAGCGTCAGTTGTTTTCTCATCTTTAAAATGAGCACAGTAATACCTATTTTGTAGGGTTATTTTTTTTAAGATTAAGATTTTTAAAATATTCATAAAAGGTCTGGCAACTTTATATGACCCAAAGTAGGAACTCAGTAAGTTGCAGCCTTTATTGGATATTATTGAAGTGGATATTAGGATGGCTTATAAAGATTTTTTATTTTGTTCTGAGTGTCTTTGGAGAACTAGAAACCAGTTTATATAGTTCGATTTTAATAAATGTCTCAAAATTGAAATCCCAAGGTTGACGCCCTGACCACTGAAAGTAATGGCTCACATGTCTTGGCAGCAGTGCTCTGTGCATTCAGACGCTGGGCTTCCTTCAAGAGACAATTAAATACCATAGGCAACAGGAGGCTTTTCAGGCGTCTGATTGATTAATGTCAGATATTCACGACTCGCATATAAACACAGCTGTATCCCCATAATAGATTTTATCAATACGTGAAGAGTATGCTGAAAATCTCAGGTTTTTTCTTAAAGGAACAAACTTGCTATTAAAGTACTTAAATATTGAAAATATTTACATATCCTTATATAAAGCCTTTATATAAAAATGTATGGATCAACTATTAAGAACCTGAAAAGGCAAGCGACAGATTGTGAGAAAATATTTGCAAAATATATACTACTGTTCTGAAAAACTCTCTTGAAAACGGAACAAGTTCATTAGAATATTTTTGAGAAGGTTTTAATAAAACACTTGCAGATGTCACGTGGTCTTTGAATTTAGACGCTAACAGTTCCATTACAGTTAATTGTAAGAGACGCAAAACTGAATTGAGATTTACGATAGAACGTGTGGTTTATTTTCTTCTGCCTGTTCTTCCTTTTGTCGTCTTGCTCCTTGACTCTCGCGCAGAGAGGTGGACCTGTACACAGGCTACACGACCCGGAACATCCTGTGCATGCCCATCGTGAGTCGGGGCAGCGTGATAGGCGTGGTGCAGATGGTGAACAAAATCAGCGGTAGTGCCTTCTCTAAGACGGACGAAAACAACTTCAAAATGTTTGCTGTCTTTTGTGCTTTAGCCTTACACTGTGCCAATGTAAGTAATACTTTTTAAATACCTTTTTTACTACTCAATATTAAATTTTATAACCTTCTAAATAAAGGTTGTTTTTTTTTTCCCCCCACTTCTTTTAGAAACCCCAAACAGCGATTCCTGGTTGTGCATGTTTTAGGAAATACCTTAAAATGCCTTGGAAGAAAAAAAATCTCCTAATTTTTACACTTATTTCAGTGTGTGAATTTGTTAAAAAGAAAAATGAAGTTAACCTAAGGGTAAAACGTTCGAATGTAAGGTTTACATTTCCTGATAATCTACTGATGTGCATGAGAGGGTTATCCAAACCCTTAGCGTTTGTCACTTGTACCGCACTTGAGACTCTTGTACACAAAAAGAGAGTAATGACTCATGTCTTAACACCAGCCCGGAAAGTTTCCTTTGTGAGGAAAAGTGAGGCAGCCACTCAGCACGTTTGTCAGATGCCTTGTAGATGTTAACTCATTTAATCCTCACAACGGCCCAACCCTGTTTACTGAATAGTAAGATGAGGTTCCATTTATTTTATGAAGTCTCACTTTAAAACAGTTGAACGTATCATCTTTCTTTTAAATTTTTATATTTTAAATGAATTAAACATTTAGTATTCTATAAACGCTAGTAATCCTCTAATGACATCACCGGAATTTTGAAGTTAAGGAAAATTTTAGTAACCTTTTATAAAGCCAAATCAACATAAATGGGAATTATCACCTTAGTAGTTTAGAGAAACTGTCTTTTTGGAAATAGGACGGAATTCCATAGGAACAAGCACATAACTAGTGGAAACAGTTAAAAGAGAAACAAAAATGGCAAAAAAAAAAAAATACTCTGGTGACTAGGGATAACTGTTTACCATGCGATTAGTGCTGTTTAGTAAGAGCACCCGTCCCCTCTCTGCATCACCTGGGCCCTCACGTGGGGATATTTATTGTTACTCGGCCCATCGGAAATAAACTAGTGCAGTTGTCAGATACTTCTTACTTCAAACATTTTCTGTACCTATGTATCTCCTCGTAAATAAAAATATTGACAGTATACTTTTTTTTTTTTTTTTTTTTTTTTTTTCCCCACCCCCACCTTTTGATTTTTTTTTTTGCTGCACCACTCAACTTTTGGGATGTTAGTTTCCTGACCAGAGATTGAACCCGGGCCCTTGGCAGTGAATATGTGGAGTCCTAACGACTGGACTGCCAGGGAATTCCCTACATTTGTTCTGTTTAGTTTAAAAGTTTCAGAGAATGTAAATTCCAGTATATTCTAAATATTGATTTTCATCACTTTTAAATGTATTCGATGGACTCTATGTATTAGAACAACTTGACATTTATTGTATTTTTTAAGTCCACTTAAAAAACATAGTGACTAGCTCTTACAACTGAAAAATTTAGCATCATTCTTTTCTGTCTTTGAACATGTGTTTCTATTATGCCACAAAAGTTTATTCTAATCTAATATATTTTATGCTTTATTTTGTTAATTACCCTAGGATAATAGTCTAAAACAAACATGTATAAGAAGGATTACAAATTAATTTTGACCTATAGTATTATGTCATTATTACTGTATATGTGATCAAAGCAACCATGTTATTAAATTTTGATAATTATCAAAAATGAAAAGTATACATTATTGAAAACTGTTGTTTCTTAATGAGATGGCTGTGGCTTAGAACAAAAATAGTTAATGTACCCATTCTTAAATTTTACCTATCATTAGAATGAAACTAGGCTTGCCATAAATTTTTTACGCTTTTTATTTTGAAATAATCTCAGACAGAAAGCAAAGTTGCAGAAATAATACAAAGGATTTCCTTATACCTTTACCCATGTTCCCCCAAATGTTAATATATTAGCATTTTTGCTTTGATACTCTTTCTTTCTCCTTCGCTCTCCTTCATTCATAGGTATCATTTTTTCTCTGATACATTTGAGAGTATGTTTCGGACAATATGTCTCATAACCCCTAAATGCTTCAGTTTGTGTTTTTTACAAACAAGGACATCTTCTTTTTCTACTGCATAATTAAAAATAAAGAAATTCACCTCGGTACTGTATTAGTTTGTTAGGACCGCCATAACAAATACCACAGACTGGGTGGCTCAAAGGACAGAACATTATTTGTCCACAGTTCGGGTGACGGGAAGTTAAAGGCGAGGATGCTGGTAGGTTTGGTTTCTTTGGAGGCCTCTCTCCGTGGCTTATGGACGCCTTCCTCATCCTTGTGTCTTCACGTGGTCTTTTCTCTGTGCAAGTCTCTGTTCCACTCTCCTCTTCTTACAAGAACACAAGTCATGTTGGGTTAGGGCCCACCCTAGCGACCTCATTTTACCTTAATCACTGCTTTAAAGTCCCCAACTCCAAGCACAGTCACATCTAAGGTACTGGGGAGTAGGGTTGCAGCATATGAATTTGGGGGGACACAATTCAGCCCCTAACAGGTACTGTACTGTTGTCTAATCTGCAGACCCCTTTAACCTCCTTTAATCTGGAACCCTTCCTTACTCTGTCTTTCATGAGCTGGGCATTTTTGAAGTGTATGGGCTGGTGTTTTGCAGAGTGTTTCTTCGGGGTTTTGTCTGGCATTTCCTCATGACTGCATCAAGGTTATCATTTGACAGGACTATCGCAGATACTGTGTTCTCGTGGCAGCCGCTGCGGGAAGGCTCGTGGCCCATTGCTGGTGATGTTGACCTTTACTACTCTGTTACTGAGGCATCTGCCTGGTTTCTCCACTGAAACGTCCTTGCCCCTCTTTTCACTATTTTAGAAGAGAGTTTACACAGAAGCCTCGATATCCTTTGTGCTCTCTCTCCCTGTCTGCATATCAATACCTCCGTGAAACGCCACGGAATTCCTCGCAGCCATTTCATTTCCATCTTTGGAACTTTGTTCTTTGACGTTGAGAAATGTGGTCCCCACTACTCAGCGTCAGTTTTATTTGTCCTTGTCGCTTTTATTTTTAGGGAAGCCATAAGAATTGTGTTCGTTTTGGGTAGATGGGGACAGGAAGAGTTTTATTATGGCAATTACTCTTAATCTGAACACCACCTGAGCTAAGAGGCCGAAAAGTACTGACAATTCTATCATCAAAAAATATTTTCAACGATTTATCAGCTGAAAATTTATTTAGGTCCACCTTCAGTGTCTTATGAAAGCTTTAGAAACCACTTTTAGACCTTATTAACACCAGTATTTTAAATTTTAAATTACCTCTTTGCTTTAAGAGCGATATGTATTAGCGCAATTTGAGAAAGGGGTGATTTGAAATGGGATGTGGGAAAAGGTCATTTTTAGGTAAATGTACGTGTGAAAGTTAAGGCGGTGGAAATTGACCCTCTTATAATCTCTCCGTGTCTTCGTGTGTCCCTTGAAGAATTACTGTGCTCTTCCCAGAATACATAAATGTCAGTTTCAGTACTATGGAATTGATTCAGCTGTGCTGTGAGACGAGCTAGCCTAGTGGGTTCAAAGCTCTTCTGAACGCTGATTGTTGCATCATGAAACCTGGACTCAGTCACGATTAAATGATTATACCAAGCTGCATACCAAACTGAATCAAGAAAAATAACACTCCTTCTGAAAAGTCATGAATAAGTTAACAGGCATTCTATTTTTACATTAATTATTTAGGGTAAAGTTAGTGGAGTTCGTTTGTAGTGAAACAGACTTGTAATTTTTTTTTTTTTTTTTTTTGCGATATCCGGGCCTCTCACTGTTGTGGCCTCTCCTGTTGCGGAGCACAGGCTCCGGATGTGCAGGCTCAGCGGCCATGGCTCACGGGCCCAGCCGCTCCGCGGCATGTGGGATCTTCCCAGACCGGGGCACGAACCCGTGTCCCCTGCATCAGCAGGTGGGCTCTCAACCACTGCGCCACCAGGGAAGCCCTGTAATTTTTATAAACACTTTGAAACTCACCAAAATTATTTCTCCTCTCCAACAATGACAGGTAGTGTATGTGCCACGGTTGTAGTAAGTCATCGCCCGCTGGCAGGCTCCGGATGTAAAACTCTCCCAGGTTGAGCAGACCCAGGGCTGGTTGCCTTGAAGGTGCACGTTGAAATCCAAGTAATGCAGCTTCAGCTCTCTGTGGAGTTAATTACCACTTCTTTTAACTGCAGTATTTCTTCTCCTCATGAAAGCTTAAAAAAATTCTGTAGTTTTTGACAGTTTCTCCAACTCAAAAAGAGTAACAGCCTCTGATGCTGCAGCTTTAGGGTACCTCCTATTCTCCGCTTCCCTTCCCTGGCCTTCCAGTTTGGGGTTATTTCTGTTCCAATTCAGAAAAAAGACCAATTTACATACCTTCTTTAAAGTAATACTGGCTTTGTCGAATCAAGCATCCTTCTAAAGAAGAAAGAAAAAGCGAACAACTCCCAGTTTATGTCAGTTTCAATAAGCCAGCAGTTGGTTTCTTTACAAGAGAGTTTCTCAGCGCTTTCTTCAGCTGAGGATGTCAGATCGTTGACCTCTAGGGTAAAGGCCAAGACGTGGATTCCTGTCCTCACTCGGGCGCTTACGGGATGTTTCTTTGAGCAAGTCTGCTTCGCGGTTCTGAACATTTTTTTCCCCAAGCATCTTATGAAGATTCGTTAAAAACAACAACTTGTATTAGCATTGTCCCAAGCAATTCATCATATCCACGGCTCCCTGCTTTACCTCAATGCTCTACTTGTTTGTAGAGAATATACATGAATATTTGTTTAGATCGCAAATATGAAGAAGCGTTGTGCAGTGTGAAGTGCCTTGTAATCGCTGGCTACTAAGTCAGACTAAACAGGTTGGTCCTGGGAAATTCAAAATATTTCTGCTCCCGAACAGATTATTATATCCTTAACTGGAGCATTTTACCACATGTAAAAGGCTTCTAATACTGAATGCGATAATGTAAGAGCATCTCTTACTGTTCAGCTCAGTGGTCTTGTTTGAGTGAAAGGCCTGTCCGGGAGGCAATATGTCTTTATTCTTCTTTAGTTCACCTGTAGATCTCTTAGGTTCCACCCCTTTTATTGGATTAAAGGGGCACGTCTCTGACTGGCAGCATCTCCATTTTATTTTTGACAGATAGTACTGTCAATGGAACGGTAACCCTTTAAAAAGAGTGAAAGAGATTTTTAAAACTAAAAGAGCCAATTAATTTACTCATACATGTGATTTTAAAGAAATAATTTGATATGATGCAAAAAGCTAACAGGATAGTAAATACCTGTTATATCTTTTGCCTAGAAAAAAGGAGTCCTTTAAAAGCAGGTTAGCTGTGTACATTTTGAATCGAGAGACATTTAACATTAAAGGAAGGTGGAGAAAATTGTTATTAAGATGAAACCAATTGGCTAGGAACAGATTTAATAAATGGTCCAAACCTTATTCATTCCTGAATTCAACCAGCAAGTACTGCGTGTCTTTTCTCTACCAGAAGGTGACTATTAGGGTGACTGTAATATAAGAAGTCCCCTGAATCGCTGTAACACTGACTCTGGGACAGGCGCTATTGTGGACACCTGACGTATAAAAACTCGCCCATTAGTCCCCCAGCAATCCTGAGTACCATTAGCTCCACTTGACAGGAGGAAGAATGGACACGTAGCGTTTAAGTGACTTGTGGAAGGTCTCACAGCAAGTGTGTGACAGAGCCAGGCTCTGAATGTGTGTAAGCCTGGCTCTGGAACCCTGGCTATGCTGTGCTTCACTTGTCTTTAAGAAAGACAGCATTGTAAACACTTCTACCTAGAATTTGTTCAAGGAAAAAATATCATTGCTTTGCATCTGGTGCTGTGGTTTCCATAAACTAGAATAACCATGCAGGTGAAGGAAGTCACACATCAAATGGTGTATTTTTTCAACAGTATACTTTTTTTTTTGCGGTACGCGGGCCTCTCACTGTTGTGGCCTCTCCCATTACGGAGCACAGCCTCCGGACGCGCAGGCTCAGCGGCCATGGCTCACGGGCCCAGCCGCTCCGCGGCACGTGGGATCCTCCCGGACCGGGGCACGAACCCGTGTCCCCTGCATCGGCAGGCGGACTCTCGACCACTGCGCCACCAGGGAAGCCCAACAGTATACTTTAAATCACTCAATTCTTTTTTTTATCAACTCAGTTCTTAGGGGGCGTAAATCTGTTGATTTTTCCTTGTGTTGGTCTCTTCTTTCTTGGATTCATTCATTCATTCATTCATTTACTTATTTACTTGATCTTTACTTATTTAGTCAAATTGACCCGGAATTACTTGCCCTGCAGGAGACTTACGTGACCGTCTCTCTTTACAGAGTCCTCAGTTCAGTAACTGGCCTCAGCAGCCACAGCGAGGTCTCTCGCCCCGCACAGGCCTTCAAGTCCCGGACCACGAAGCACAGCCTGTGCTGGGTCTGGTGTTCCTCTCGCCCGCCGCAGCACTGTTTTATGCCGCTGAATACATAGCACAGGGCTTCTTGCTCATGCCCGTGTGGAGTGTGTCTTTCATTTTAGGTTTATTTAGGGGACCAAATTAATTTTATTAACGATATCATTTAATGCTGTTGACAAACATCATATTGAAAATTTGTACTCTAGCAAATATTTTGTCAATTAGGTTGGAAATGGGAATTGTGTAGAAAGGGGAAAAGAGTGCACAGTTTACAACAGCCGAAGTTAAGTTACTTTTATCTTGTGGATCGCCCATACCCAGTGGTATGCTGGTAAAGCCTGCTCTCTACCCAAGAAGAGGCCTTATTTGTAGCGTTCCCCAGTTTCTGTGGAGTGCGGGCTCCCACTACGGGCTCTCTCAAGCTCCCACGTAACATACTGAGTGCAGACTTGTGTGGTGATGTGCACAGTCGGCACTTGCAAGACGGCACAGATGCCCCTGCCGCTCAAGAATCCTTCACCAGACTGACATCAAGGAGCCACATGGAGTGGCAGCAGTGCTGGTGTCATCAGAGATGAGCAGATGGTAGCTGTCAACAGCGCTGAGAGCTTCACGGCACTTGACCGAGTTTGTTCTCAGTTCCTTAAGTGTGTTACCGCACTGAACCTTCATATTCTTCCTGGCTTGGGCACTGCAGTGTCCACAGTCTGTACCTGGGAGACTGAGGCACAGAGAATTAGGTAACTTACTTAAAGGTGTACCGTTAGTGAAAGTTGGAGAGGAGATTCAACCCAGGCAGGTGATCCGGAGTCTGGTTCTTAGTTGCTTTACCTGTAAGTGATTCCAGGCCTGTCATGACGTGAATAATATTAGGGCATCCTCCAGACACCACCATGTCTACTCAGAGTAATGACTATTGTAGAAACAGGCACAAGAGAAGCATTCTGAAGCATCGCTAAGTATTCTTGGATGCCAATATTTAGGGATGCCATTTTATAAAATTATAAGTGGTGGCATTTTTACCATGTGGTAGAAATATGTTAGGTTATATTCCTGTTTCCAGGTCCTCTTTCTTCTGTCTTTTGTGACTTTTCCATATCCTAGAGCCTAAGATTGAAACACCGTCAGAATAAATGGCAGCCACCTCTCCTTGCGGTCTCTTCTGGCTGGACAGGGAGCCCAAGATTAACTACTCAGCTGTCATAGGCAGTTCATGCAAAATCAACTTAGGCAGCATGGTTTTCTACTTCATTCATAATCCTCAGTAGGCGACTTCCCTGGTGGCGCAGTGGTTGAGAGTCCGCCTGCCGATGCAGGGGACGCGGGTTCGTGCCCCGGTCCGGGAAGATCCCACATGCCGCAGAGCGGCTGGGCCTGTGAGCCATGGCCGCTGAGCCTGCGCGTCCAGAGCCTGTGCTCCGCAACGGGAGAGGCCGCAACAGTGAGAGGCCCGCGTACTGCAAAAAAATTAAAAAAATAAAATAAAGAAAAGTAATTTGCAGTAGGATGAATACGGTAAAATCATTTACTAATAATATTACATTATATTATTTTCTACTATTCATATTGAAGGTCATGTAGAAAATGGGGACCAAAGTAGCTATAAAATTTGCCAAAACTAATTATTTTTTGCCATAAAGTTAAAATTCACGTTACTTCCCTACACTGAACACAAAATAGAATAAAAATAAATCTAAATTGAATAATTTATATATTTGTAAACATTATAAATTTCTTGAAACTATAAATATGTTTATAAATAAAAAATAAATAAAAATATAGCTTATTCCAATTGGAGGTCATAAGCTTGTAAAATGATAAATGACAGTATTTTTGTGAGAGTTACGTGAAGTAGTGCATGCAAAGCACTTAGAACGCTGCCTGCCACAGAGTTAGTGCCCACTAGTATTCGTGACTGTATAGCAGTATTATTTTGCTGCCTAACGTATAATAGCTACTTTTACTAGCACCCCGCCCCCCCCATAGAATTACACTGAATAACAGGTAATACCGAATCACGGTAAATACTGAGTAAGTCCTGTTGACTGTTTACCCTCCTGCAAGAACCTACAGTATCAGCTCGAGTGGAAGGCAAGTGGCAGTCCATTGAGGGGTAGGAGGGAAATGTGAGCACTTCTTTTAGGTAAATGATATTAAAGAAGCTACAGTTTCTTGACTGGTCACACACGGATGGAGCTTTCATCCAGTTCCTGCATCAGGTGGTTGTGTCTTGTCCAGGGTGTGGAGTCCCCTGTGACAGAGTGGGCCTTCTACAAGGAGGAGGAGGTGACAGTGGTGTCCAGCCTGCACGTTTAAGCCCCATCCTGGCTTTTCCTCAACCATATCAGGAGGACAGCTTTGCAATGTACATTCATTTCCATTGTGCTACCGAGGATTTGCTGCTATGAGGCAAAGTACTTGCAATAGTTATTAAGTTCACTGATTATTTACACATATTTCTTTCACAAAAAGATAACTCCAAATTGCTGATCTTTTCTGATGACAAATGACAATGTTTTGTTACTTAGAAATTTTCAAAGAAATAAGCATTTAATCTGAACTTTCAAATTGCAAGCAACATTAACACTGAAAAAGAAGGTAATTGCTTTTCCAAATAAACTCATGCCAGAGTGCTTTGAAAACGGATGTTTTCATCACCATCGTGTGACTTTTTTTGCTGAAATTTGTGTGTCACATGTACAAATTATCACATACCTTTACAAAGACTGGGAGCAAACTTTTTAAAAAAGACTTTACTGGGGTTTATAAACGTACAGTGAACTGCGTGCGTTTAGAGCATACAGTATGACAGGTGTATATGCACACAGCCCAGTGCAAGCATCACCACATCAAGATGGCGGATGTACCCATCACCCCCTCAAGCTTCTGTGGCCCCTTTGTGATCCCTCCCATGGGACCCTCCCCATCTTCATCCCCCAGTTTCAAGTAACCACTGACCTACTTTCTATAACTTACTTTGCATTTTCTAGAACTATTTTTTATAATTGGAATCATAAAATCGGTGCTCCTTTTTACCTGGCTTCTTTCACTTAGCACAGATTCATCCATGACATTGTGTGTGTACGTAGTTCATTCTTTTTTATTACTGAGTATTCCATTGAACGGATATGAGCTGTTTATGTAGTCACCTGTTGATGGGCATTTGAGCTATTTCATTTTTGGCTGTTACAAATAAAGCTGCACACGTCTTTGTGTGGGCGTACGCTTTAATTTCCCTCGAGTAAATCCCTAGAACAGTGGGGTCATCCGATGAGGGGATGTTTAAGAGACTGCCAAACCGTTTTCCAAAGTGGTTGTACATTCCCAATATCGTTGTGTGTGTTCCAGTTTCTCCACATTTGCCATCTCCATGTCTTCTTTGGTGAAGTGTCTTCTCAAACTGTTTGCCTATTTTTTGTTTGTGATTGTCTGGTTTGTTTTTTATTGAGCTTTAATAGTTCTCTTATATATTCTAGATACAACTCATCTATCACGTTGCTTATTTGCAAATATTTGCTCCCAGCGTTTGGCTTGTCATTCTCTTAACAGTTTCTTTCTTATTTTGAAGAAGTCTAATTTATGATTTGTTCTGTTTATGATCATGCTTTCAGCATTGTATCAAAGAAATATTTGCCTAACGTAAGACCACAAAGATTTTCTCCTATGGTGACTTCTAGAAGTTCTATAGGTTTACATTTTGAGTAAATTTTTGTGTATCGTACAAGGGAAGGATCAACATTTGTTTGTTTACTTGGCCCACCGGTGCCCATTGATCCAGACCCCTTTGTTGTGTAGACTTCTTTCTCCACTAACTCGCCTCTGCACCCTCGTTGACAAGCAACCGACCATATACGCTTAGGAGTATGAGGTTCTCCTGATGAACTGACCCCTTTATCATTTTGAAATGACCTTCTTTATCCCTGGTAATAGTCTTTGCTCTGAAATCTACTTTATTTGATACAAGTACAGCCATTCCCACTTTCTCTAGACTGGTGTTAAATGTTAAATATCTTTTTCAGCCTTTTACTTTTACCCTACTTGAGTCTTTATATTTAAAGTAGGACTCCTGTAAACAGCGTGAGTTGGGGTTTTGCTGTTCTATTCAGTCAGATAACCTTTTCTTTTTAATGGGGATATTTAGACCAGGCACATTTTATGTTTAGGTATAAGTCCACCAACTTGTTATTTGTTTTGTTTGTTCCATCGTTTTTTATTTCCTTTTCCCTCTCTGTCTTCAAAAGTTGAATTTTTAAAAAGTTTTATTTTATGAAACAGCTTTCAATTCATTAAAATCTTCCCCATGAATAATTTCATTGAGTGTCATGGGTTTTGAACCTGATTGATAATATATAAAGATGCAACTGATTAGTTTGCAAGATTAACTGATTTACATCAGGGAAAATGGAAATTTGTCTGAATTTCAGTCAAAAGTGTTAGTCATTAGGGAGCAAAACTGTAAGTGTGATATTTAAGAACAGTCAATACTACCTTTATTCCATCTGGATCCACATACTCTTTGGCATAGTCTTCTCCAATAGTACAACTGTTTCTAAGTGGTAAACTTGACGCCACCATCTCACAAAGTAGTAAAGAAAAAACTTGACGGTTGATAACATACAACTATAGTGCTTCATTTCAAAATATATAATTGTTTAGTATGAACGAAAAGAGTCTTGTTTACTACGTAAATAAAATTAAATATTTTAAAAATACGTACTTTTTATTTTTATCTTTTTAAATTTCTATTTTAGCTAGTTTCGTAATATAAACAATATCCTAGCACAGGGCATGTGCATATAATTGCTGAAGGAGTATACGTTTACCACGCATGCATCTTTGAATTTATGTTACCAGTAAAGAACTTTACAATCGAACATTTTTCAAACTCCCTGGACTAGAGGACTTTGAGATCACCAAGAATTAAGCTAAATATTTTTAAAAGGAGACATAGAAAAAAATATCTTAACTCCTGTCTCATTTAGTCTCTGTCTCAGTCCGTTTGTGCTGCTGTAACAAAATACATGGACCAGGTGGCTTATAAAGAGCAGACATTTATTTCTCTCCATTCTGGAGGCTGGGAGTCCGAGAATAAGGTACCAGGTAATCTCTCTACCCAGAGATAATGTCTGGCAAAAAGACATTTGTTACGGAATTCGATAAGTCTTTTAAAAAGGAGATATAATTTTTTTAAAAACTATTTGTATCTTCAAAGTCACACGTGTCATGGATATCTTCAGTGTACATGGAAATATATGTGTAGTAATAGTAGTCAATGGAAAGTAACAGTGAATCCAATTATAGTTCTGATTTTTTTATACCAAATTCTGAACTTTAATGACAAAACTACTTTAAACATTCTTTATTTTTTCTCTGTTGGATTTGCTTTCCAGATGTATCATAGAATTCGTCATTCGGAGTGCATTTACCGGGTCACCATGGAGAAGCTGTCCTATCATAGCATTTGTACTTCAGAGGAATGGCAAGGCCTCATGCATTTCAACCTTCCCGCCCGTCTTTGCAAAGAAATTGAACTGTGAGAGTTTTGTCTTGTCAGTTTCTTCAGGAACAGATTTTTAATTTGATTGAATTTAAAGTGAAATGGGTTCTAGAATTAGAATCATAAATACCATATTACCTGTGTGGTTTCTTGTGTTGCCATTTTCCCCTTGGAAGGAAGGAAAGGCCAGATCTCTTTATCTTTAAAACAAAAAAGCCTGAACACCATTTTGAAATGATTTAACCTAAATGTTAGCTTTTCTCTTAGGCTTTTGCATACTTTACACTATGTAATATTTAATATTCAAAATGACGTTTAATATCGGATAGCTGAAAGTTTTCATTTCCATATAATTTTAAATTTACAAATTAAATCTGAGAAATTAGTAATAAATAGTTCAACTTTCACACTTTGTTTCTAATCCTATGCTAATGTATTTGTTACTGGTGGTAGGACCTGCCCATTAGAAGTACAAGCCAACACTATATAACTACATAAAAGACCTTCAGAAGTGATCCAGAGCTGATATTTGTTTATACCTGGAAACAGAGTATTCTTAAATTAATTAAACAAGGAGGCCGTTAGACTGATGTGACTTTAATGCCCTGGCGGCCTAGTAAACGAACCTGTAAATCTAAACCTGTAAATGCCTCAAGGTAACGAGATGGAAATGCTAAGGACAGCCAGTTCTGAACAGCCAACTAGGCTTTAAGCTGTAGCCAATCAAATACTTTCTTTTCTTTGCATCTTCTCTTTAGATGTGTTTCCATGGCTCCTCTCACCAAAGCACTCAACCGCTTTAAGTTGGTGGTGCTCTATTCAAATGGGTTTTTGCTCAAATAAACTCTTAAGATTTTTAATACGCCTCAGTTTATCTTTTAACAGTATATGTATTATATAGTGTGTGTGCGTTTGTGTGTGTGTGTGTGTGTGTGTGTGTATATATATATATATA
>NW_020175050.1:153676-204513 GCF_003031525.2 Neophocaena asiaeorientalis asiaeorientalis
TATATATATATATATGTGTCCCTAGTTCCTGGCACAGAGCTCCTTTTACTCTTGTAATTCCCTGAGTGATCTGGGTGAGAGAGGCATCTTTTGTTACTCATATTAAACCTCTTTCAGCCACCCTGAGTTTTTGAGTGGCTCTCGGAGGATGACGGCCAGTTGCCAGAGAAACCAGTATATAATTAGAGGGTTGGAAGTCCGCCTTACCCTTGGACTCCTTTCCAGGGAGAACTGGGGATTAAGCTAATCACCAGTGATCCGTGATTTAGTCAACCGTACCCATATACTGGAACCTCCAAAAAACCCTAACCAAGGGGTTCGGCGAGTTTCCAGGTGGGTAAAGGCATCAGGTGCTATAAAGGGGGTGCCCCCAGAGAGGCATGGGAGCTCCACAGCCCTTCCCCCACCTTGCCCTGTGCATCTCTTTCGCTTGGCTCTTCCTGCGTTGTATCCCTCATAGTAAACCGGTGATAGTAAACGAAGTGTCTCCCTGAGTTCTGGAGCTGTCCTAGCGCATCATCTGACCTGAGGAGGGGTTGTGGGAACAGC
Source organism: Neophocaena asiaeorientalis asiaeorientalis (assembly GCF_003031525.2). NCBI lineage: Eukaryota > Metazoa > Chordata > Mammalia > Artiodactyla > Phocoenidae > Neophocaena > Neophocaena asiaeorientalis. The sequence goes on from NW_020175050.1 coordinate 154,226, forward strand.
CGATGGATTGGAAGTGTGGGTGGCCTGGGCTTGTGATTGACGTTTCAAGTGGGGGCAGCCTGTGGGCCTGCGCCCCTAACCTCTGGGGTCTGCGTTAACTCCAGGTAATGACAGAATTGAACTGAATTGCAGGAAGGCAGCTGGCGTCTGCAGAGAACCGGAGAATTGCTTGGTGTGGAAAACTCACACATTTGGTGTCAGAAGTGCTGTAACAAGAGGAAAATGGTCTCTTTTAATACTTTCCCGTTCTGCTTATTTGGGTTAAATGTTTGTAACCAAATTAGCACATGAAAGATAGGTAATAACTTCGGATGTTAATATTTACGAAACTTTTCTCTGGATTAAAATAGGAAATAGACTAATTTTCATCCCAGAAAATTTCAGATGAGCTCCTCCCCCGTATCTGTGAGCTGTGTAATGTATGTGTAGGGCTCATAATATAATTATTTTGGACTTTGTCATTGCTCTGATAACAAACACAACGTTCCTTTTTCACAGATTGCTTAATAAAGAATTAAGCAATGGCTTAGATCTTGGACTAAGTTCCTGAGGGAATGTGTGGAATTTCCTCCTGGAAACCTTTGAATACAACAGAGATGTGACTGAGAGAGGCAGGAAGAGGGGGCCGAACTCCTAGTATTTTTTTTAGTCTCTTGATAGGCAAAAAGTTAAATTACTCCCTTTACTTGTCATTATGTTTATCCTAATTAATTACATTTACTCATGACCTGTGCTTTCTGTTTATTTCAGGTTCCACTTTGACATCGGTCCCTTTGAAAACATGTGGCCTGGGATTTTCGTCTACATGGTCCACCAGTCCTGTGGGACAGCCTGGTATGTGTGACGCACACACTTGCTTTAAAATCCTCCTCCCCTACCTAAATGCCTCGCCACTTTTTTGGTTGATAATTACCTTAAGTATGCCATATAGAAATTGTTTTTCTAGATATTTAAATTAAAGAAGGCTAAGATTATTGGACAAATGTGCAGCCTTTTTAGATTCCCTCAGAGGCTGCCCCTTGGTTAACAACCAGGTCTAACCAGGTGATCAGAAGGATATAGGTGGAGCTAAAAGAGACAGAGGTTACTTCTCAACATAATTGCATACTGTTTTTAGGTGTGTTTTGGAAGGTACATACACATTTAACATCGACTTTCACCTTTAACTTCGATATATCAGTTAAAACAAGTGTGAAAGAAACAGGTCTCCTAGTTCAAAGTCTAGTCCTTTGTTATTAATGAAGTTATGTTGCCCTTTCCTTGCAAATCTCTCTCCTCTCCTTGTGGCCTGTCCTGGAGGCCTTTCATGACTTTGTATCTGTTTTTTGTTTTTTTTTTGTTTTTTTTTACAGCTTGAACACATACTTAAAATGCAAGGAATAATTTTCTTTTTCTCTTTTTTTACTAATTTAGTCATTAAGTGGCTTATAGAGGCTCTTAGCATCTCTAGAACTAAATTGTCACTTGTTTCCTATTGAATTCTGTGTTTTCTCTTATTTCCATCAGCGACTTTTATAAATTATTGTCTCAAAAGGATGCACACAGGGTAACTAATGCCACTTATTTCTTAGATAGCAATTGAGAGTTCGACCAATTGAAACTCTTAAAATCACATACCTCACACTTCAGGGACGTTTGGAAATTTTCAGTGGAGAAAGATAAAGGTTATATGTATTTAGAGGTTTTATGGACTCTCGTCTCTTTGGTATTTCGGGGAGCCCTGTTTCATATTGATATGCCTTTGTCTTAAGCTGCCTTAAATCCACTGAGAGAGTTGGTGGGGCTTTAAATACGTGTAAACACATGATACACATAAAAATGTATAACCATATTGTATGATAAAATACGTCATATTCTTTCATGGACTGCGTCAAGATTTGGATATAGCCATCTGCTACCACCGCTTAATAATTTGAGTGTCCCATGGTAATTTGGATTCCTCCTGAAAGGATAATCACTCACCTAGGAAATTCTTACAGGATGCATGTTCGCAGCTTGTGAATCTGAATACGCTTTCTGGAAAAACTTAGCTAAAAATACCCTTGAACAGGATGATGATATGCTGTTGTCTGTTGAGCACGATGGGATGCAGGAGATGCTTGAAAGCTAAGGAAGAGGTGGCGGGTGTTCATGATGGGTAACGGCAAGCTGATTCTGGGATTTGCTCCCCCGTGGGCCCGTTACCGTGCCAGAGCACGAGCCACCAAAGAGTCTGCCTCTCTCACCTGGCTGGAGAAGCAGTGGGGAGGTTTGTGAGTGAGGCCCCCGTGCTCCTGCATCCCGTCCCCGCGGAAGTGTTCACCCGTGCAAGCGTGTACAGGACAGACGTGCGCATCTAGTGGTCTCCTGGAACGTACTGGTTCTTTACCAGTTTCTGTCATGACAATTTCTTTTCCACACAGCTTTGAGCTTGAAAAGTTGTGTCGTTTTATCATGTCTGTGAAGAAAAACTATCGTCGGGTCCCTTACCACAACTGGAAGCACGCGGTCACGGTGGCACACTGCATGTACGCCATACTCCAGAACAGCCACGGGTTCTTCACCGAACTCGAGGTGGGTGTACACACGCTTTCTTTCTCCCGCTTCAAATAACCTGAGTGGGTTGAAGTACTCTCTGTCTGGAGTACATTTATGATATAGTTAGGTGACTCTATGCCATTCCAGGACAAATTTTGGTTCCGTAAGTTCACAGAAGCACACTTTTTAAATTGTTGTACCCAAGCATTTTCCCTATTATTTTGTATAAGGAATGTAGATACAGAAATTCCAACTTCATCAAAATATCCCTCAAGGAAACACTCATTTTTGTAGTCTTTCTTCCCTATTAAAGCTGAATTCTTCTGAAAGGATGTAAACAAAGTGAATTGTTCTCTTTGCCCTTATGCCCTGGATAACGGAGACATATCCTACCCATCTGAGGACCCAGAGCATTAAATACAATTAAAACATAAATGCTTATTTGACCTTCTCTAGCATAAGGGAACAGGGGCTCGGCAATGTTCCACAGATTCACCGGACTTTACGGACTTGGAGTTGGTGACACACTCAGAGAAGATTTGGGGACACCTAGTCCATTCCACTCCACTGCTGTCGAGCCCCTTCCTTGATTGCCCAGCCCACATTTGGTAATGGGGCGCCTTCGCCCCAGCTGTGCTCCTCCCAGGCGGGACCTTCCTGATGGCCTCGCTGCCCTCTCTCCACAAGGTCCCAGCAGCCCTATGAAAGCCCTAACTCGAATCCACCCTTCTCTCCTCCTGCTTCAGGACACGTGAAGAAAGGGAGCTGCGTCTCTGTGATAAAGAAATTGTGCTTCTCCCAAGGTCACGTCCACCAACACTAGAACCCTGAGGTCCAGTCCTGTCCTTTCCATCCTGTCAGACCAAATTCACAATTTGGGTGGGAAACTTGAAAGATGCATTTTAGAAAAAAAATGCTATTGTAAAGAGTCAAAACGTTCCTTTTTTTATTAATAATCTTTAGATGGGGCTTAGCCTAATAAATTAGTTATCACACACACACGATGAAATTTTTTTCTTTTTTAATATAAATTTTTCTAAACAATTTTCCATTTCATTGAACCCCATATTTTTGAAAATTTCAGTATTTCTCCATTCACTTCCTTTTAAGAAAGCAATTTTATTATCTTTTCTGCCAAAAGTTAGCCTGTAAGCTTGAGAATTATAGAAATTGTTCTTTTGGATTATATTAAAATTTATATTCAAAAATGGGAAAATTTTAAGACAAATGAGATAAGTTTTGTTACTACATATTGACTTCCATTTAAGTTTCTAGAATTATATCATTCTGTTTCTCCAGAAACTTCAGGTCTTTTGGCTAAAAATAACCCCCAAATAACATACATAAGTATTTAAAATATATTCTGTAAGGTGCATATGTAATCTCTAGTAGCGCTTTAGAAATGATCATTTGATGTTTTTAAAGGAAAAGTTAACAAAGGTAGTTCTTTACTTTGTAAGTTATTTTCAGATGCTTGATTCTGGCATACACTTGACAAAACTATTGAACATCAATACAAATAAAATAGGTTAAAAGGAATTAGAAAGCTTTTATCTATTGTGCCAGATTTTACAACCTTGACCTTTCTTACCAGATTCATTATGGCTGACGTTGCAGCATAAAATATGGGAACAGCCCCCAAACAAAACGACCCCCAGAACATGCACAGTTCAGTGCCTTAAGACCTCCGAACACGTAGGGTTGGTCCCCTGCCTACCGCATAGTTTAGGGGTGCGGGTGCCCGGGGCGACCTCCCCACCCATTAGGTGGCAGGAGAAACCAGCGCGGCTCGACGAGACTAAGGCAGCAGCAGGGCGCAGGCGCAGTGCTCCGGTGGGGCTTTGTGCAGGCGCCGGCCCCGCGGCCGGTGGCGCCGCGCACTCCGGCTTCACGCCCTCCTCGATGCTGCCCGGGCTCCTGTCCAGAGCCGCCCTGCCAGTTGCCCTGGTCTCAGAGGTCCCTACCCTTGCGGTTCTTCCCTCCCCCCCCACCCCCTCCGTTAACTCGCTCCCTCCGCGCTGGGTCCTCCGCAGGCTCTGCATCCCGTGCAGGTCGCAGGCTGTGACCTCCACCTCACTGCACCCTCTGCCTCTGCCTCTCCGCTCGGCTCCCTCCGGATTTCGAGGCTCTTCTTTTTCCGCCGGCCCCTGGTGGAGCCGCTGTGCTGGCCGCCTGCAATTCCTCTCCTCCCCTTTTCTCTGAAACCAGCTCCATCACCCCCCAGAAAATGCTCTGGTCCAGGGGCCGTGCGGGTCCAAGGGTCAGGGCTCAGTTTTCCTCTTTGCGTCGCTGTTCTCACGTGGCTTCCAGGACCCCCAGCACCCTCGGTTCCCGAGCGCTCCTCCAACCCGCTCCCCTTTCAACTTTCCCTTCTCAGGGACGACCCCGTCCATCAGCGTCTAAGGCTGATGACCTAGCCTTCAGGCTTGGCTTCCCCTCCCCCGCTCGCCGTCCTGCCCTCCTTTCTTCTCATGCCCAGCCTGCTAGAAAGCTCTGTTGATTCTGCCTGCAGAATCTTCCAGACTTTAGTCACGTCTCCTAAGCCTGCGTTGCTAGCGTCCTGGTCTAAGCTTCTGTTATGTTTTGCCTGAGTCACGACGAAAGCCTCCCCCAGGTCTCTCCCACCCTCCTGGAGTCTGTTCTCAATACAGTGGCCAGCGTGGGGATCTTTAAAGAACGTCAGCTAGATGATGTCACTCACTGCTGTGCTAAAAACCCCACCATCGGTCCCTGGATCACAAATAATACAAGATCTTTACCCTCCCCTCCCCTCCCCTGCCCTCACGTTCCTCTCTGTCCTCTCCCCGCAGTCCCTGCAGTGGTCAGTCCTGGTCATGTGACTCTGGTCCTGTGACTCACGGGCAGGCTCCCCTGCCAGGATGTGCGCTGGCTGAGAGCCCTGCCCCCGCCCCCGGGAGCTGCCTGCTTCTCCCCTTCACCTGCACCTCTGCCTGTCTGAGGCCCATCCTAACTGCTGTACATCACAGCCACCCGCCTCTTACCTGTCCCCTTCAGCCTGCTCTTCCTTTTATCTTTTTGTATACAATTTGCCATTTTTCACATGCTTTATGATATACTTGCTATATTCCTCATTTATGATAGCAGTAACATCGTTAGAATTTAACATTGAATAGATTTTTGAGTGAAGAACTGATACTGTCCTCTCCTTTTGCAGACTTGCTTTATCTGTGATTCTTTGGAACATTTGCTTTAATTTGATACCACTTACACTTTTTACCAGAGTCAATCAGGAAAACTCAAGAATAATTTGATTGTTAAGTTCGACAGAACGACAAAGAAACTGGTTAAAAAAGAAGTTAGATTATCTGTTATTTCAGGCATTCATGAGCATGTTGGCTGCATCAGTGACAGAAGTCAGTGTGGTAAGAATACTAACCGTAACTTTCCTCATGTCCCATTTCTTTGTTTTGAACATCTGTGCACTGTGGTTTCTCCTTAAGCGCAAGGGACTGCTAATTGCGTGTCTGTGCCATGACCTGGACCACAGGGGCTTCAGTAACAGCTACCTGCAGAAATTCGACCACCCCCTCGCAGCTCTATACTCCACGTCGACCATGGAACAGCATCACTTCTCCCAGACCGTTTCCATCCTTCAGGTGAGGCGCCCAGGGCCACGTGCCTGCCCGCTGCCCCGTGTGTGCGTCGTCTTGTCAGAGAGACCCACGGTTTATACGTAAAAGAGGGATATTCTTCTGGCTTTCTTTAGAAACAGCAGCTACATTTTATCGTAAAACCTTTTTTTAAAAGATTTATATATATTTTGCAATCACATTTGATTTTTAGGTACGTTATACCCTAAGGCAAAGTTTGTTTCACGTAGTTAATTTAATCCACGTGGGTCATCACGTTCTTGAACCAGAATGTGTTGAACAACGAATCTTGAACGGTAGGCAAACACGATTTTAAGTACATTGAAGTTCTTTTATTTTCTCTTTTGTGTGTTTTTAAATTGAGTTTTCTTGCTTTTAAGAGATGTCCTTAGTGACTGAGCTGGATGCTGACAGGTCTCCCTTCCCTGTGAGATACGTACGCTCCTTCACTTCAAACCTTTTTCTCAAAGTCATCTTAACTACGTAACTATCGCCTCGTAATGCTCTGACTCCTCTCACAGACAATTTTTAAAATGTGATCTCTGTTTGACTTAAGAATAGTGGACCCGGTTGCTTCCTCTCACTGTCAGCACCTCATAATAGGAAGAGAAATCTTATTAGATCTTTTGATTACGTGTCTACAGGAAGGACTTGGAGTTTTCAAGGTTGTGACGCAAAGCCCCGGCAGGACCTCAGCAGCGCCTGGCTGTGGGCGACTTGCAAAGCAGAAAGGTGTCTGCCCCTTGGGGCACTTTCCCTTTCTTGTATAGCCCAGGCCTCCCCTGACCACCCAGGGCTCTTCTCCTCTCCGTAGCTTCTCCTAGTGGCGCCTCATGGTCCCAGCTGTCCCAGTGATTGGTAGTACTGCACACTCAGATCTTTTCAAAACCCAGCAACATGTACGTGGTCAGGCCCCTTTTCCTCAGGACTGAGAAGGTAAATGGTGACCTTACTGAAGTGCAGGTGCTCTTCTGATGACCTGCGGGGTAGAGTGGAAGGTCTGTCAGATACGGAGTTATATCCGGCAGGTGGCTGAATGTCCCCCTTGCTCCCGGGCTGGTTCTATCCCTGAAAGCAATAGGTAGTCACCATTCCCGATGTTCCCTTGGCACCAATACTTTATTTTTTAAATGATGTATGTTATGTACGTTTGGCTGGATAGATAGATACATACATACATACTTAGAAATTTAAGCAGGGTAAAAGATGTGTGTGGATATATGTATATGTGTATGTGTTTGTATGTGTGTATGATATAGATGTGTGTACCTATATATGTGTGTATATAATAGGTGTATATACACACACATATATATTAGCACACACATGCATTAAAACATGCTTTTTGTAAATAGACATTTATTAAAAGTTTATGACAGTTTATATCTACTTTCCCCTTAGGCTATTTATTTGCCCAGGAAGAAGGGTATATGCCAGAAAGGACATCAGGACGCCTTCATTTAGAAATAATTAGGACTCCTGGGTCCCATGTGCATCCTGTGTTCTAAATGAATTCATACATATGACTATGACAGCATTTCTGGTAATTTAATCTGCAAATGAATTTTAACAGCCTTCCTAAAGTTCCCTCAGAAAACCTATTTTAAATATAAGAGAATTTACAGAGGCCAGGATTGCAAGGTACATTGCTGCTGGATGGAATAAGATATAAACTGTGTGATACAGCAGCGATACAAAGCAGAAGGGGTGGAGAGGGTCTGACCCAGCCAAGGAAGACTTCTGGCAGGAAGACTTCCTCCGTTTGCCGCCGTTGACGGTGGAGGTGGCACAGAGCAGTTTGTCCCATTTTCAGCAAACCCTCAGCCACGTGGGGGCTCTGTGTTACATGATGCGGTGTTCCTAGAGTGATCAGAGCGTCATCACGGGAACTCAGGCAGTGAGTTAAGTCCAGGCACGCTGCTGGCATCCACAGAGTTGTTGGAGGGTAGTTAGATTCCGAGTATTAGAGAAGGCATTTCAGTCACTGGTGGGGGGAACATAAGGGCATCTTTGTTCTTGTGTCTTTAGAGAGGTGAGGTTCTCAGCAGACGAGTGGGATGGGAAGCCGGCCAGAAGAACCATCATGGCCACAGGTTCAGCCCACCAGTTAAAATCTGAATCTGTATCCTGGCTTGACCAACACCTCCTGTGTGAGCTGTGACAGGGAGAAACATAGGGGGCATAAACTCATGGCCCCATCTTCATGGGAGGAGAATGGCGGAGGGCCCCTTCATTTTCTGGAAATCTCTAGAATCTGCTGATTGTACATGCTCGTGGTAACTCCTCTGAGTTTTGCTTCTCAGATCCATCTAACTGCCTCTTGAAATTCGTTTCAATAGCGAACATATTTATTCACTGCCTCGCAGCTGCCAGCACATGTTTCAGGCCCGGGGGGACAGTGATAGCAAAAGCACAAATGCCTGTTGTGTCCACAGCTCCGCCCTCAAGCGGGTCTTCTTGCCGCGCCACCTGGCCAGCCTCCTGGGGTCCCAGCCATCCTAACAGGCTGTGGCTCTCACGCCTGTGTGTCAGCCTGGGGTACCGTAAGGTTCTGTTTCCAAACGCTTGAACTGTGTTTGGCATTCAGTGTGGCCAAAATCGTGCTGAGTTATTTTACAGCTCCCGTGATGGCGCCTCAGTCACCCCACAGGTCAGTGACCCTGTTAGAGTCCTTCCCCCTCACCCTGCCCCCAGCTCCAGTCACCAAGCCCTGCCAGTTTGAAGTTTTGTCAGGACACCTCCAGACTTGACCAATTAAGGTGATATCCTTGGCTGAGAGTAAAATTTAATTTCAACATCCAGTCACTGAATTATCAGACAGAACAATATGTCATTACATCACACGGAGCCCTCTGATAGGTCTGTCTGCCCAGTGGTCAGGGTAGTGAAGGGCTTCTCCTTCGGCGTCCTCATCTCCGCAGGCAGCCTTCAGCGCTCTGGCTGCACAGAGGATCGCAGTCCCGAACTATTCATCCTTTGGCAACGTGGCCAAAGAGGAGATAAAAAAATTCACCATGATGGTTAGAGATGGCTCCCCATGAGGCCTCCTCAAAGCTGTGTGTGTGTGGCTCTGTGTGTGTGTCTACAGACCACAGTCTTGTTAACCGGAATGCTGACTTTCAGTGTTGTTGCCACGATTACTTATGGGATAATCTGGGCGACTGGGGAAGCGTGGGGAAGAGGGCCCCTGTGTGACCACAGCAACCTCAGCAAACAGAAAAGGGAAGTATATCTAAAAGCTAACCTCAGTCCTTCACACACTAGCACAGAACTATTCACGGTACAGCACGGCAGGAGGGGTGTATGCCTTCACTTCCGTCACAGGGAGAAAGATGCAGTGGGCAGTTCCCACCCCCCCCACCCCCTCCCCGAGTGGGCAGTGGGAGGAGATTAAGTCAGGAATGAAGTAAGGAGAAGTGTGAAAGCATCTAGAGGAAAGATAGGTTCAGATTCTTAACTTTTGCTGAGCTGCCCCTTGTCTCAACATTGGGTCTCAGGACTGTTTTCCCGGTGACTGGGGCCAGGGGCTGTGTACAGGCCGTGAGGGGCATTCATGGGAGGCAGAGTTCCCATTTGGTGCCTGTAGTGGATGCTGAACTGGCCCCTCTGAGCGTACAGTCTCCTACATGTCCATCAGGGACCTTTCCCGAGTGACATCCCAAATTCCACCTTCATTAGACCTTGTCTGTTTGACTGACTTTTCCCCCATTTTTTTTTTTTTCTTTTGCGGTACGTGGGCCTCTCACCGTTGCGGCCTCTCCCGTTGCGGAGCACAGGCTCCGGACGCGCAGGCTCAGCGGCCATGGCTCACGGGCCCAGCCGCTCCACGGCATGTGGGATCTTCCCGGACCAGGGCACGAACCCGCGTCCCCTGCATCGGCAGGCAGACTTTCAACCACTGCGCCACAAGGGAAGCCCTGCATCCCGGCCTTTTCAAAAAACTTTTACTTTAGTTCTTACCATTTCTGTATTAAATTTGCCTCAGCCGCACGGAAGTGTCTGTGCTTCCAGCAAACGCTCAGGGTCTCATGCCTCCTCTGTTCCTCCACTGGTCCTTCAGAATTCATGTCGCCACCAAGAAGAGCATCCCATGTGCTCCCATGGTCTTCACTTACCTCATTCGTGGGGACCATGCTACTCTATTTTTTGTGTACCACTGAACAGCGAACGCCTTAAAAAAATGAACTTATGTTGTTTAGGACCTTGGATGTAGTAGGTACTAAGCTACTAATATCCTTAGCCAAAGTGAGACGCTACAGACTGAATATCTGCTCAATGAGACATACATTCCTCATTTTGTGGTGGGAAAGATACAGCTATGGCAAGAAAGCAGTGCTCTAACAGTGAATCCGAATGCTGAGAATCCTTAGACCCATCATGTTTGAGAGTTAGGAGGGACCTTAAAGACCATCCACCTTAAAGACCTTAAAGTGTGTCCCCGATGAGTCTCTCAGCATCAGGACCGTTTCAGCGTTGTTTATATTCTCTCGTACATATCTCACAGATCTCAGCTACTTAAGCAGCTGAGCCTTTACAAACAGAGCCCACTCGTAAGCTTTCACAGATGTAAGAATTATATGCTCCTTACCTATTTTGGGACTTTAGAAACATTGCTGGGTATAAAATGCTTGTTATTTTATGCTTGATTGATACAACATGGGATCAACTGCCTTGAATTAATATAAACTTTAAACAGCGTAACCTGGAATTTACGCTGTTATAATAAACTTATCAGTTGGTATATAAAGGCATCTTATTATTTTGTGAGGTTTTATTAGGTTGTTAACTAATGTGAAATTGGAGCTTTCAAAGCATTTTCAGCGTTTATCTGCTGTGCTTGGTTGCTGTATCTCCCTTATTGTCTTTTGTTTTGGTAGGAGCAAAGTGTTGATAAATATATACTATAGTCTCCTGAAAGGAAGGGGCCATTTATTGTTGTTTTATCACTTATTCCCTTTACTCTTGTAAAATGTTGAAGGAAGTAGTCCAGCTGTTCATTATAAAGGTTCACTGCTGAACTTTTCCACCTAGTTTCCCTTTAATATCGAAAAGTAAAGTAAAAAAAGAAATAATGAATCTGAAATAGCCCACAGAATATACAGATCCTTTAAAATGGGTCTTACTTTGTCTTAGGTCATGGACACTTTTGAGAATCTGATGAAAACATGTGTTTATGGATGCCACACTCAACGTACTATATACAGTTGTAGTGAGTTCATTGTTCTGTGGTCCCCAAGAGAATTTATAGGACCCAGGCTAAGAAGTCCCTATTTTAGAGAGGTTAAAACATAAAATCCAACAGTATGTGAGAATATTTTATGTGCTGTAATTTAATAGTTTGTTGGTGATAGAGAGGATAAATCATATAAATATATATCACACGTGATTCCTCTTCGGACGACCTGCCAAGAGCAGATGTGTGCATGAGTACCGGCCAAACACATCCAATGTGGAACATGTTTATGAGGGGGGAGCCCAGGTCACAGAGCATTAAGTGCTGAAGCAGAGGCCAGCTGTTTTACTTGAGTTATGATCAAAGCAAAGCAGCTTTCTTAGCACAAGTTAGAGTCAAGATTTCTATCTTGTAACTTTGTACAAGTTTAGAGTTGAGGTTGAAAGGGGCTTGGAAGTTCATTACCTTTCCAGTGACTAAATCCCCGCCCCTTGTCCCCCATCAGTTACTAACCAGCCTGTGTTTTGAATGTTTCCACAAGCAGCATCCCATGCATGGTTCACCTGGTAATTCTGAACATTAAGGTGGTTCTTCCTTCTGTTGAGCTGAAGTCCTGTGCTTATCGTGTCCACCGCTTTGGCCCTATTGTATTTATGAAGGCTGCTTCAAGGGAGGTTACATTACTAAAAATTACTGAAATAACCAGTTTATATAAGTACTGCACTTTCTCTCTAGTCAAATAAAAATGTTGTTAATGCTTCAGCAAATACTTCATTTCAATTAGATATCAAAGATTTATTTGAATTTTATAATTTGAAAGTGCAATCATGTGTTTGAAAGTGCTTTATAACCTTAGAGCATTCTACAAACATGTCCTTAATATTATCATTGTCTGAAGAAGAACCAACTAGAACTAACTCCATGTATCATAGGATAATTTAAATATAAATATAATACCTTAAAAGTAAATAATACAGGAAGATTCTGATAACTGAAAATAAATGTGGCACATACAACCTTATTTCAGAGTAATAGGAAGCAGACAATGTCTTAGTGAGATGTCTGATTTTGTACAGAAATATACTTTAATAATTTCAAGTTTGTCATGTAATTTATCAGTAAATATATGTAGCTTAAGACAAGCAGAAACAATTAAAGATCAGTTTATAGTACAACTGTGTTGACTCATGAGTCACTGAGAAATAATTGATGAAGCCATAAATTGAATCTCTGCCTTTTTTTGTTTGAACAAAAATGACCCGTTTTAACCTCAACTACAAATAAAACTTAAAATCCTGAGGAAGAAATTATTGTAAAAAGTTTTAAAAAGATTCATATACAGAAGAATAATTATGGGAAAACAGAATTCAAATGACCAGTGTTTGGTCTTGTTTAGGGTGACGATCTGCTGGGTCCATCTCCCATGAGGACAGAAGACAGGATGGCCTTACAGTTTTTGCACCTCAGGGATTTGTGCTTTATGTAAAAGCATTCTTGCCTGTAGGGAGAGTTTTTTTTTGGGGGAGAGTTTTTAATATGCCTAAATTTTATGTTCAGGTCCTGGGACATTTTCCTCTGTGATACAGAGAAAATAGTTTATTACTATTTTAATAGTTTATTACTCATGAGGCTTGCGGAAGTGGACAAAGGTATAGATGACTTTTTAAGCCCATTAATTTCCAGTATAATGTGAAAATTACCGAAGTTCTTAATTAGTTTAAAAGGAAAAGTCTTTTACTTAAATATTTTACATATTCCAGTCCTTTAATTCCTTACTAGAAATATCCCCAAACTAGGTGTATATTTAAATCACTGGGATTTTATGGTGGGAAATGTTACGTAGTTTAAATAGTTCATTTAAGTGGTAGCTTCATTGTTGTATCGTGAAGAGAAACCAAAACATTAATTTCATTAGTCATTTTAAACTATCCTTTTGTTCCCCCAAAACCCGTCCTGACCAAATGCCATGGACTGACTGTTGTTTCAAGTAACTGAAAATGTCATTAGATTGGAGCTTGTGCTTGTTATTGGTGGTGTTTATTTGTATTTTTTCCCTAGTTGGAGGGGCACAATATCTTCTCCACCCTGAGCTCCAGTGAATATGAACAGGTGCTTGAGATCATCCGCAAAGCCATCATTGCCACAGACCTTGCGTTATACTTTGGAAACAGGAAGCAGTTGGAAGAGATGTACCAGACCGGATCGCTAAACCTTAATAATCAATCACATAGGTAAAAATAATTTTTGAAAGTTTAGTAGCCCAGGAAGTGTTATTTGGAATAAATTTATATTTAAAAACAAAAATGTAATTTGGCATAAATTTATATTTGAAGAAAGAAAATGTAAAAAGAATTTATGTGGTGTTTTTTTGTTTGTTTTATGTGCACTTTATATTTACTTTGGATATTTCGTTATTTGACAAGATTGCTGACAATGTATTGTGAAGGTCACTAAAATATGAATTAGAATTTAAACTGGTCACATAGGAATGGGTACTTTTAAAGGGAAGTCATTTTCCAAGAGGCCTCTCCTTGAATTTGTCACAGTCCAGCGTTTGGTCATTGACCTCACAGACTCAAAACAAATGAAGATGGATTCATCAGAATCCAGATCTTATTAACCAAGCCAATGTGATTGATGTATAAAACCTGCATTCCATTTTATTGATCTGCAAACATACATTCTAGTTATAAGCATCAGAATATTGGCATTCAGCGTGGTCACAATCCTTCAGGAAGCCAAGTGGCAATCCAAAGTTGGTTTGAACGTGGGGTCAGAACAGAGAGAATGAGGTTCCTTAAATGTTCTAATGCATCAGGCTAAGGTAGTTTGATTCCTTTTTTTCTGAGAAGGTGTGACTTGCCCGCTGGATTCAGAAATGTGTCACGTGTTTTCATCTTGCACCTGTCCACCCATCTGTCCATTAGAGCTCAGTCCACTGGCTAAAACCCCTCTTGGCCTTGCCGGTGTGTAGGTGGTTACCACCAGCTTTTCTTTGTAGGACTTTCCTTTTGCTGTTTCCATGTCTGACTAGGTCCATCTTAAGCGATGCCGTCTTTATCTTTAGATTTGGGAACACTTGTTTATTTGTTCATCCTAGTCTTGCTGAAGTTGAATCTATTCTTTTTTGCTCAGATGCTTTGTGTACCTCCTCTGTGATCCATTAAGGTACTGATCATAACATTTCTTTCTAGAGAAATCTGCTTTCAGTTCTAAGAAGCAGTTCACTCAGGTACCCCAAACACAACACATTAGGTCTACAAATGACTAGAGACAGACACATAATAAATAAAGTTGACCTCTTCAAGAATATGGTCATCAGAGTTTTTACGGGGAACCTTCTTTGAGGAAAAAAATATACATCTTAATTTTACAGAGGGCAGTCTGCACACATTGCCAGCACCCTCCCAGGGTTGGCAGAAGGGTCAGTGTCATGCAGGACAACACACCCTCTTCTGCCTGCAGCCCAAGGGATGCGTGTGATTTACAGTCTTCACGTCTGTAGAAACGGGAGTTTGTCCGCGGTTCTCTTTCTTATGGCAATGATAAGACTGGAGAAATATGCGCTGGGTTAAGGTATCCTTTGGCTTGCCGAAAACTATGTGTATACATTGTTTTTAAGTTATAAATAAGAGTCATGTAAGTAGTAACAAGTTTCTTGCATATGATTTTAGCAAAATGATTACGATAATAGTATTCTTATAAAATAGAAAATTTAAAAATCTAATTGCAAGTAATATTATACTTGGTGCTTAATGCATATGTACATGTTAGTGGTGTATACTGTATAGTTATGATGATTAAATAATTTTAAAGGTGTTGCATATTTGTTTTAAGAATTCAAAGAGTGCAGGTATATATACAAGAAAAACAATAATAGAGTCGTCCGTGGGTGTTCGTTCCCGGAGCCCCTGCAGGTACCAGAATACGGGTATTACGTCCCTTGTATAAAATGGCCCTGGACGATGAATAGGGTCACTCTTCCGTCCGCACAGAGCGGATGAGAGACCCAGGGGTCCGCTGGGTCCTGTTCTGCAGAACCGATAGAACCATGCATTCTCCTCTGTTTATTCTAAGCTGTTTATATGCACAAACATACATCTTTAAACAAAAACGTGATTACAGGCCTTCCTCGGTATCCACAGAGAATGTGTTCCAGGACACCACCCGCATAACAAAATCAGTGGATGTTCAAGTCCCTAAATCCCTTCGTCGGCCCTCAGCCCTCGTATCCGTGGGTTCCGCCTGTACAGATTCAAGCAACATAGTACAGGATCCGAGGTCGGTTGACTCTGCGGATGCAGGACCCACAGATGAGCAGGGCCGACAGTATACCAGATGCTTGCCTAGTTTTAAGAGTTATGTGACATCACGTAGTATGGAGGACTAGCTAAAGGCTCACTAAACCTTCCTCCTATTGATAAGATGTTTCTAGAATTTTGCACCATAAATAATTCTGCAATAAACTCTCATAAAGTCATCTGCTGTCCTTTAAAAATATATATCACATTGCATACGGTGCTAGAAATGTAGATACATGTTAAATTTTCTAAAAGGACGGTAGAAATTCACACTTCTCCTCACATAGGGTGAAAGCTGTTTCTCTTTAAGTATGCCATTCTCTGACAACTCCCTGCATTAAAGATCTTTTCATGTTTGTTGACTTTGTTCCTACTTCTGTTTGTTCACAACTTTTGTGTAATTTTTGTTGAATTCTTTACTTTTTTTATAAATCAGTTTGCATTCTATATTTTTGTTAAGGATGTTAACATTTTCTCTGTTATATGTTACAAACATTTTCTTAGGTGCTTTTCAAAAGTTTTATTTAGATTTTATTTTAAATACAAAGAAATTTAATTTCATGAAGCCAAATCTTTCATTTGTTTTTATCAAATCTGGTTTCCTGTCTTGCTTATGAAGACCTCCCCTATCCTCAAAGTAATATAAATTGTACTTAAAATTTTCTTTGCATATTAATGCTTCTGGAGTTATACTTTTTATGAACATAACTTTATTTCTTCCTGATGGGTTGAATCAATACCATTTAATTAACAATCTATTTTCTTCCACTGAATTGAATTGAAGTTTCATATAAACTGAAATACTTCTTTGGACTCCTTAAGCCATGTAATTGTTAATTATCTAATCCTCGACTGTGATCATACTGTTTTGATTATTGTAACTATGTTGAAACTTATCATACATACCTGGTAAAGTAATCTTAATCTCTCATTTACTTTCCGAAAATTTCATGGAAATTGTTACTTAGTAAATGCATTTTTTTATATTTTTATAAGAAAAATTTCAAACTTAAGAAAAGTGGAAATTATACTAAAATGTATACTCATACCCACATTCAAGAATTATTAACATTTTAACGTATTTTTTGCCTTTATTTTTTGACTGTGCCACTTCCTTGTAGATTATAGACATCATGACCCTTTATTTCCTTCATAGTGAATACTTAAAAAAGAAAAAGGATATTTTATCGTGTTTGTTTTCCATTAAAAATATCCACATTGGGATTTTGATTGCAGTTATATCGCATTTATTTCTTCACTTGTAAATGATAGTATATTGGCTTCTCATCCAAAAGCACTGGCATGACTTTTTAGTCTTGGATAACATTTTATATAGTTTATTTACACAGATCCTATCACTTTTTTAGTTAAATTGTACTGGTCATGTTATACATGTTATCAGTTGTGAATGTGTTTTTTCCAGTTTTTAATGGAAATACAATTTCCAGTATAAAAATAGTTATGAATTTTTATATATTTCTCAATTTTGCTTCATGTTTTTAGAAACTTTGTTATTAGGTGCTTATACATTTGTGTATTTGTTATGTCTTCTCTATGATTTATCCTCTTGTCACTATGAAATTCTCTTTTTATTCTGGTAATACTTCTTGCCTTAAAGTTTTCTGTGTCTAATAGCCACACCAGCTTTCTTATGCTTACTTATTGGCAGGTCATATTCTTTTCCAATCCTTTACTGTTACCCTATCTGCATCCTTATATTTTAAATGTGTCTTGTAATCAGCAGTAGTTGAGACTTTCAGTGGCTGCTTCCTTTGGGACTGTCAGTTCGTTTGCCTTTAATGTAATTATATTTATGTTTGTCTCATTATCTTGTTTGTTTTCTCTTTAACCCTTTGTTCTTTGTCCTTCCTTTCCTGTCTTCATTGGAGTTAATGAAATGTTTCCTTTGTTGTTGTGTTCTGTATCTTCTATTGGCTTTTATTGTTACGCTTGTATGTTTTCAAGTGGTTGCTCTTGAGTTTACATGAATCTGCATTTTTCAGTCCACCTTGAATTAATATTACTCCATTTCTGTACAATGTAACAACCTTAAAAAGACAGAATCCAGTTATGCCCAGTTTTGTCTTTTGTGCTATTGTTGTTAAATATTATACTGCTACATATGTTGTATACACCACCAAGGTTGCTAATACTTTAAATTAAATAGTTAATAGATTATTAAAGAATTTTTTAAAAAGAAAAAGATAATCTGTCATATTTTCTCATATATATACCATTTCCAATGCTTTGCATTCGTTTGTGTAGATCCAGATTTCCATCTGGTAATTATTTTACCTCAGTCCAGACAGCAGATTCTTTCAGCCTTAGTTTATCGCCTTTATTTTGGCTTCACTTTTCCAAGATATTTTTGCTGGACTTAGGATTTTAAGTTGACAGGCTTTCTTTCAGCATCTTTCAAATGTTATTCGGTTGTCTTCTGACCTCCATCTTTTTCTTTTGTCCCTGATGAGAAGTCAGCAGTCATGCTTCTTGTTATTCTCCTATATGTAGCATGTCTTTTTATTTAAGATGTTCTCTGTATCCTTGGTTTTTCAGCACTTTGTTTATCATGTACCTCAGTGTCCTCCTTGTATTTGTCCTTCTTGAATTCCTCTGAGGTTTCTGGGTCTCTGGGCTGCTGATTGCAGGAAAACGTAGTAAAGTTTTAACCATTTTTCTTCAAATATTTTTTTCTGTCAACCCGTCATTTTTCTTCTGCAACTCTAATTACACATATGATAGATCACTTAATACTGTCTTACAGGTTATTAGGGCTCTGAACTGTTTTTTCAGTCATTTTTCCTCCCTGGGCCTCCCTGGGTAATTTGATATGACTCGCCTTTAATTTCAATGATCCTTTCTAATGTTCTCTCCAATCTGTTGTCCATTCCATCCAGTGATTTATTTTATATATTGTGTTTGTCAGTTCTGAGATTTATTTGGGGTTCATTTTTATAGCTTCTATGTCTCTTTTAAAATTCCTGTCTCTTCACCCATTGTATCCAAGTATATATTTTCCTGAGATTCTTTAGTATATCTATCAGTTACTTAACAATGCTTGTCTTCATTTCCACCAACTGAGTCCTCTGTGGGTCTTTTTTTTTGTTGACTTTTTTTTTTTTCTGAGTCATGGAACACATTTTTCTTTTTCTTTAGATGTCTAGTAATTTTTTAATTTATATGCTACGTTGTGGATAATATGTATTCTCTGTTATCTTTCTGGATCCTGTTATCCTTCTCTGAAGATAATTGACTTTTATTCTAGTGGCCAGTTAAATTTCTCATGGATTATCCTAAATTTATGGATATGTGCCTTAAGCATTTTTTGTGTGGTTCTGTTTCTGTTTTGGCCTCGGTCCTTAGGTCCAGCCAAGGATTTGAGGGGAATATGAATGCGTATTTGGGGACTATCGCCTTTGTGGCTCTCTCCTTTCCAGGATTTTTCTCCTCAAATTCCATGTGCTCTGACAGCCCAGATACTAACCTCTCCACCGTACTGTGACTTTTGGGGGGCCTCTAAATGTCTCATACCCCAACTGAGCCATAATCTTAGCAGAAAAGCTAATAAATGTGGATTATGCCCAAAGGTTTTGAACTCCTTTCAGTTTCTGCCTGCTTTTAGGTACTCAATTGCCTTCAATGAGTTGTTCTTAAATTTTGTTCAGAATTTATTCCGTCATTACTAGAACTCTAAAAATGTGTTTTCTAGCAATTTTATTATGTTTTCTGTGTCAGTTGAAAATATTAATCTCTTGGATTTTCTAGGCATACTTTCACATCATCTACAGTTAAATATCATTTGTTCCACTTTTCTGATATTGATACCTATTTTGCTTTCTCATCTGACTGTACAATTAGAACCTACAAAACAGTATTGGATTATGGTGATAAAGCAAGTATATCTAATATGTGTTTGATTTTAATTGTAGTGATTTTAGATTTTAATTTTTTATGTGATTTTTTTTGGTAAATTATTTTCATCTGGTATGAGTTTTCTTCTTCGTTTCTTGTTTGTATTACTTTTTATTAGGAATTTTATCAAATTCATATTCAGATGTCAGTGATAATATGATTTTCCTAATTTCTGTTACTGATTTCTTATTTTATTAATAGATTTTTAAATTTCCTAATTTTGTGCTACCACTGAGTTCCTTGTACTCTAGTTTCTCATGGAATTACTTTTTTAATATACTAAGGAAATCAATTTTTGCTTTTTTTTTTTTTTTTTTTAGCAAGTTTATGTCGAATCCATTAATTGACATGTAGTTGTTTTTCTGTATGGTATCATAATTTGCTATTAAGATTATGAGAGTTAGGAAATTAAATTTCTCTCTGGTCTAGAAGGGTTTAAATAAATAAAGATATCCATTTGGGGAAGCTTAAATTATATTTATTTGTAAAACCATTACAGTCTGGCACATTTTTTTAATGGAAGATCTTTAACAAACTTTTTAATGTCTTTTGTGGTTTGAGGTAATTGTTTTGTTTTGTTTTTTCCATTTTATTTCACCTCTTGGTCAACTTATTTTGCTAGAAAATCATTTTTCCTTTAGACTTTCAAATTCACATAAAATATTTACACAAATTATTCTCACTTAAAATGTATTTATCTTACTATATCTGTAGTTATCTAATTTTCAATATTTTTATTTCTCCCTTTGTTTCTTAATCAAATTTGTCCTTTCATTTTAATTATTCCTTTTTTACAAACTTTTAAAAAATTTATCATTTCTTTCTTGTGTGTTTGCTCTTTCATTAATTTTTTTTTTTTTTTTCGGTACGTGGGCCTCTCACTGCTGCAGCCCCTCCCGCCACGGAGCACAGGCTCCGGACGCTCAGGCCCAGTGGCCACGGCCCACGGGCCCAGCCTCTCCGCAGCATGCGGGATCCTCCCGGACCGGGGCACGAACCCGCGTCCCCTGCATCGGCAGGTGGACTCCCAACCACTGCGCCACCAGGGAAGCCCTCTTTCATTAATTTTAACTTTTATTTTTATACCTTCTTTGTACCTTAGTTGTTCCTTTTCTTATTTCTCAAATTTCATAACAAAACATGTATATGTATTATTATCTGACTACTAATTGAACTGTACCCTGCAAGTTTTTGATGAAGCATTATTCTTTTTCTTAGTTTTTAGATAATTTTCATTTCTGTTTCCATTTCCTCATTGATGTGGAGGTTAATTTAAAAGAATTTCCTAATTTCCAAATACTTTGGGTATTTGCTTACTTTTTGTTTTGTTTCTAAGGATGCTACTTTGGATCCTTAGAAAAGGATCCAAAAGAGAATATGACGTATGAATTCTCATATATATCTTCTAATTTTTTTATAAGATAAACGAGTGATTAAAGCAAAAATAGTAATTGTACTAAGGTGAGGTTTATATCATATGTAGAGATTAAATATATGAAAATAATAGCACAAAGAATGAGGGGTACATAGAATTATAGCGTTATAAGGTTCTTATGTTTGTGAAGGGTGAGAGTGAAGTGCTAAGTGGAACAATATTAACTTTGTGTGTGTGTTATAAGTATGTATATTGTAATGTATAGAAACCATGAAAACATAAAAGTATAGCTTTTTTTAAAGAAAGGAAAAACGAGTCATAAAAAGTACATTTTATCAGCCCACAATGCAGCAAACGGAAAGCAAATATGAAGACAGTAGACATGAACCCAATCAAACTAACAATTAAGCGTAAATGGATTAATACCTCAATTGAAAACCAAAAATTATCAGACTTGATAAAATAACAAGACTTAATTATATGTTATATAAGAAATACACACTCTAAATAGGAAGACTCAGATAGGTTGAAAGTAAAATGATGAGAGAAGATATACCATGCAGACACCTTAAAAAAGCTGCATGGCTGCAGTAGTATCAGAGTCGTTTTGAAGGCAGAATACTGTGAGCCAGTAAGAGGGATAATTCACCATGACAGAAGGGTCAACACATAGAGAGAAATAACACTGCAAAATGTGTGCGTGCACCTAATTAACAGAGCTGCAAAACACATGAAGGAAAATCTCACAGAACAGAAAAGGAAACTAAACAAAACCATAGTTCAAGAGTTTTACATTTTTCTTTAAGTAATTTATAGAGCAAGTACATAAAAATCTAAGGCAAAGGAAAAATCGACACTGTCAACAAAACCTATTTTATATATACTGAACACTAAAAAATGACTACACATTCTTTTCAGCTGCACATGGAATATTTATAAGATAGACTGTGTGCTGGTACCTAAAATAAATCTCAATAGATTTCAGAAGATCGGATTCATAGAATATTTTTTATTGTGATGGAAATAAAAATCACAATAACCTATGTAGAAAAGCCCTACGTATGTGGAAATTAAACAACACACCTCTAAATAACTCATGTATCAAAGAAGAAATAACAAGGGAAATAGAATATTTCAAACTGAATGTTAGGGAAAACAAACTCACAATTTGTAGGATTCAGCTAGAAGTTTATTTTTAAATGCCTGTGTTAGTCAGTGTTTTAAGATGACACCTTAAGCAGCTAGAAAAAGAAGAGCAAATTAAGCCCTAACTTGAAATGAATAATCAAGAGAGGAGCAGAACAATAAAACGGAGAGGAGCAAACAACAGAGAAAACCAATGATGCCAATAGTCGGTACCTTGAAAAGATTACTAAAATGTATAAACCCCCAGCAAGACTAAGTAAGGGAAAAGGAGAAAATACCAATCACCAATATTAACAGTAACAGAGAGGATATTGTTACAGAATATGGGCAAAAAGAGGCAGTAAGAGATTATTATAAATAATTTTATGGTAATTTGAAACAGTTAAAAATGGAATAATTCCTTGAAAATTACAACTTACTGTACTGAACCAAGATGAAACAGAAAATCTGAATATCCCCTTAAAGAAATTCTATCCTTAAACAGAAAATTCTCCAGGACCTCATGGTTTCACTTGTGAATTCTCTCAGACATTTATGGAAGAAATAATATCAATCTTACACAAAATGTTACTGAAAATGAGACTACTACTTACCACTTTATTTTATGAAGCCTGAATAGTACTGATACCAAAAGCTCACGAACACATTACAAAAACAGTAAATTGAAGATCTATATTGATTGACATGTATGCACTGCTATATTTAAAAGAAAATGCCTTTCCATGAAAAAAAAAAGATCTATATTCCTCATGGACATAGATCCAATTCATAACAAAGTATAACAAATTCAGTCACATATTCAAGAGACAATATAACAAATGGATTTTATCTCAGGAATAGAAAAGTGGTTTAACATTTGCTAATTAATATAATTCACAGTAATGGAACAAAGAAGAAATACCGTATGATCATCGCCAGTGCATTATGCTGAAAATAAGTAAATAAATCAACAAATAAAATTAGAAAGGAAAAAGTAAATCTGTCCTTATTTTTAAATCACATGCCATCTACTAAAAAATTCCTCAGGAATCTCCAAAAAAATCTACTAGAATTAATAAGTGACTTTAGCAAGTTCACATGATACATTTAAAAATTAACTTAGTTCATATATGAATATTAATTGGAAATTCAAATTAAAGCAATTCCATTTGCAATGTCATTTAAGAAATAAATTTAACAAATGATATAAAGTCTCTTAAAAAATAAATTTAACGAATGATATAAAATCATTTAAAAATAAATTTAATAAATGATAAAATACATAACATTTCCTGAGACAAATAAAGAACACTAAACGACTGGAGAGATGTATCATGATTATGAATTGCAACACTCAATATTGCTATCGATTCTCTACAAACATTCCTCCAAAACTGCAATTCTAGTCAGAATATCCACAGGCTACTTTTTGTAGAAAGTGACAAACCGACCTCAAATTTATCTAGAAATACAAAAGACCCAGAATAGTCAAAGCAATTTTGACAAAGCAGAGACAAATTGGAGGACTTATACTACCTGATTTCAAGACTTACTATAAAATAACAGTAATCAAGACTGGGTGTATTGGTGTTAGGGTAGACAAATTGGGACAGATTACAAAAGACCCATTCTATGGTAGCCTGTTGATTTTCAGCCAAGGGGCCAAGATAATTCAACTAGGGAAAGGATAGTCATTTCAACATTGCTTTTTAATTACGGAGGTTTCAGATGGATGATAGACTTAAATGTAGAAGCTAAAATTATAAAATCTTTAGAACAAAACATAGGAGCAAGTCTTCATGACCTTGCATAGGCAAAGATTCCTTAGCACACAAAAAGCATTAACCTTCAGAGATGTCCGTCAAAGGGTTCAAACTGTCAGTTATGAGATGAGTAAGTTCTGGGGATCTAAGGTACAGCGTGGCGGTTACGGTTAGTGACACTGTACTGTACGCTTGAAATTTGCTAAGTGAGCGGGTCCTAAGTGTTCTCACCACACACACACACACACACACGGTAACCGTGTAAGGTAATGAATGTGTTAATTAACTCAGTTGTGGCGATCATTTAACAATGCATACATATGTCAGATCATCACATGTACAACCTAAATATATACAGCTGTTTTTGGTCAGCCATGCCTCAATAAAGCTGGAGAAAACAAAACAGAAAAGCACTGACCTTCAGAGAGACAAACAAATGATAGACCGTCTTCGTCATATTAAAAACTTACGATTTTCAGAACAGCTTTTAAGGAAATGAAAAGACAAGCCACAGAACGTGAGAAAATATTCTCAATATTTATGTTTAATAGCAGTCTCATATAACTCTTACAACTCAATAATAAGACAAATAATCCAAGTAGAAATTACATGAAAAAATGTCCTTTTCAATTTATTTAAGAAAAAAATGTGACTTACTTTAAAGGAGATTAAGTATGTTAGTAGAGATGCTATCGAGTGAGATACAGTATGGGAAGTGTACTGTCTGACATGGGAGTGTGTTGTATCAGAGGCTCTTGAGGGATCGGCCAGTAAGTAATGGGAGAAGGGAGCAGAGACACCCAAGGGAGACACCCAATTCCACAGCTACAGATTCGGTACCTTTCAGTGCCAAGCCTGGGGCGAGTGCTGGGTGGGCAGCAAAGAGCCAGACAGCCCCTGGCCCTGCTGTCCTGGTCCTTCCAGTCTAACGGGGAGATGGATGCGTCAACTAAAGAACTCTACAACGCATTAAAATAAACTTGTGTTCTAGAAAACTCTTATGGGATGAATTGTGTCGCCCCACAGATTCATAAGTTGAAGTCCAGATTCCCAGAATGCGACAGTATTTGGAGATAGGGCCTTTGTAGAGGTGATTAAGGTAAAATGAGGCCATGTGGGTGGGCCCTAACCCAACATGACTGATATCCTTGGAAGAAATTTGGACAGAGATGTGTCAGTGGGGAGACCATGTGAAGACACAGGGAGAAGATGGCCATCTGCCAGCCAACAAGAGGAGCCTGGAAAAGATCCTTCCCTCATGGCCCTCAGAAGGAACCAACCCTGCCAACACCTTGATTTGGACTTCTGGCCTCTAAAACCGTGAGACAATAAATTTCTGTCATTTAAGCCACCCAGTTTGTGGTACTTTGTTACGGCAACCCTAGCAAACTAATACAGAAGCTTAAGTGAGTTTTTGTCTTCTGCAATCAAAAGAGCCCAACTGACCCTGGGAGCAAATAGTCTTGAGTTTGGAAAGGCACGAGCCTGGCCAGGCCTAGAGACTTCACGGGTCTTCCTGGGGGTGGAGTGGCCCCCGCTGTGCGCCTGTTTGGCTTCATTGTCACCCCCATCCCCACTGCTTCCTCACCCCGGCCCACAATCCCTCCAACCCCAGACACTCATCGGCCCCCCTGGGTGGGGAGTAAGTGGGTAAGGAGACTCCTGCCTCACCCCTGCCCGGTCCTGGCCTCCCTGATATTCTAACCCTGATCAGCTGTCACAGTCCTGCAGGAAGGGCTGGGTTCACTGCCTGGAAGAGAAACTCCAGGGATCCCACTTTCTGCTTCTGGGGATAAACGGGTGGAGTGAGATTCTCCAGCCCTGACTAATGCGAGGTTTCATGGAGAAGGGAGGTTGAGAGAGTCATAATGACCATACTGAAGAGCAGTTGAGCTCTTCCACTGCAGCATTACCCGGAATCAAAACCTGCACGATTTGATTCTGTTTTCATTCGCAGCTGCCGTGAACTAACACCCAGGCCATGGGAGCAGGGTGAGTTCAGTTTGTTTGGTAGGATATGCTGTCTGAACCCATCTGGGCCTGGTGACTTCTGTATTGGAAGATTATTAATTATTGACCAAATTTCTTAAATAGATACAGACCTGTTTGGATTGTCTATTTCTTCTTGTGTAAGTTTTGGAAGATTGTATCCTTTAAGAAATTGATTCATATTATCTAGGTCACCAAAGTTGTGGGTGTAGAGTTGTTTATAGTGCTCCTTGATTCTCCTTTGAATGTCCATGAGATCTGTAGTGACGTCCCCTTTTTCATTGCTGATATTAGTAATTTGTATTCTCTTTTTTCCTTAGTTAGACTGGCAACAGGCTTATTGCTTTTATAGATCTTTTCAAAGGGCCAGCTTTTAGTTTGGTTTATTTTCTCTGTTGATTTGCTGTTTTCAATTTCACTGATTTCTGCTCTAATTCTTACTGTTTCTTTTCATCTGCGTATTTGGATTTAACGTGTTCTTCTTTTTCTAGTTTCCTGAAGTGGAAACTTAACTTTTTAATTTTACATCTTTCTTCTTTTCTCTTATATGCATTTAATGCTGTAAATTTCCTTCTAAACACTGCTTTCACTACATCCCACAGATTTTGTTAAGCTGTGTCCTCATTTATGTTTAGTTATCAATATTTTAAAATTTCTCTTGGTTTCTTCTATGACCCGTGTGTTATTCAGAAGTGTTTTTTAATCTCTAAGTACTTGAGGGTTTTCCAGCTATTTTTCTGTTGTTGATATCTAGTTAATTTCATTGTTATCTAAGAGCATACATTGTATGATTTCTGTTCTTTTCAGTTTGTTAAAAAGTGTATTTTATGGTCTGGAACATGGTCTGTCTTGGTGAATGTTCCATTTGAGTTTGGAAAGAATGTGTCTTCTGCTGTTGCTGGATGAAGCCATCTACAGATGTCAGTTGTATCGTTGATGAAATTATTGGATTCAAATATGTCCTGATTTTCTGCCTGCTGGACCTATCCAGTTCTCATAGAGGTGTGTTGAAGTCTGCAACTATAGTAGTGGAGCTGATACACTTTTCCTTGAACTTTGATCAGTTTTTGCCTCACATATTTTGAGGCTCTGTCGCTAGGGGAATACAGGTTGAGGACAATTATACCTTCCTGGAGAATTGATCCCTTTATTCTTATGAGATGTTCCTCTTTATTGCGGGTACCTATCCTTGCTCTGAAGTCTGTTCTGTCTGAAATTAATCTGGCTGCTCCCATTTTCTTGTGAATAATGTTAGCCTGGTATATCATTCTCCACCCATTTACTTTTAGTCTATATGTGTGTTTATAGTTAAAGTGTGTTTCTTATAAACAACAAATATTCAGGCCTTATTTTCTGATCCACTCTGATAATCTCTTTTAATTGGTGTATTTAGATCATTGACATTTAAAGTGATTTTTGAGATAGTTGCATTAATATCTGCCATACCTGTTACTGTTTTCTATCCTTCGCACTTGTTCTTTGTTCCCAATTTTGTCTTCCACTTGTTTTCTGCCTTTCGCACAAGGGCTTGGACGCAGATATTCACAGCAGCATTATTCATAATATATCTAAACCAGAAGCAGCCCAAAGGTCCAACAACAGTGAATGGATAGACAGTTTCTGGCACTTACTCAGTGGAATACTGTACTATTCAGCGACAAAAAATAATTAGAAACTACAGATTCATGCAGCATCATGAAGAAATCACACAGTCATTATGTTGAACAAAACAGTGCCTACTCTATGAACACATTTTTACCAAATTCTAGAACAGGCCAAACAAATCGATAGTGTTAGTGGTTGCGGTAGAATTCGGGCTGGCAGGTGTTGGTGTTGGATAAGGGATATTGAACGGGAAAGGGCAGAAGAAGTGTCTGGGTCATGAAAATGTTCCCTGTCATCACTGGTCTGGTGGTTGGACTGTATACATTTTCATACTCGTTGAACTATATCTTTCAAATTCATGCATTTAATTCCATGTCAGTTACACCTAAGTTAAAGTATGAGCACCAAAAATGTACAATCTGGAAGTATGATTCTGTGATAAAATATGACACACTTTTGTTTCAAGTGTTTTGTTCTTAAACAAGGTAGAGTATGTCAATTATATCAGTAGGCCTTTAAATGAAATCTTTAAAAAAAATTAAATAGAATGGTCCTTAACTCACCAAATGAGATCAAATCTCATTTCTGTGGGGTGATGAGGAGTTGATGAGCTCATAGAAGCAGTTCACAGAATTCTGCATGGTACTGAGCCAGCTTTTAATCTATTTTAGTATTATTAGTGAATTCAGTATTCACGCATTTGACACGGCTTTGTTGGCCTTTCATAGATTTTCTTGTGAGGATTCCATAATGATGTATGTAAGAAATTGCATAATTTGAGCCATTCTGCGTTGTCCTAGGAAATGGTAGACGTGGAGTTCAGCCACAGGGGGATTTTACAAAGGCTCAGGGCTGCCCTCGCTGTGGGAAATGTTTATCTCCTCCTTTCTATTTTCTAGAACCTTCACTACACTTGAGTTAACACAGACGTCATTCCCCCTGTGACTAGGGTACATATTCCACCACCTCTGTCATAGACACAGGTTCGCTCCAAATGTTCTGTACGTGGCATCGTCTGTAACTTGACAGCTGTTTCTCCAGTGAGAGTTGCAGTTTGCGGAGATAGCTCCATTGAGCATGGTACGAAGTGGACAGATACTGTCTCCAAATTAGGCTAGTCTTTACATCTAGCTCCTTGTTTTCTTGCTCTAGCAATTTCTGCTCGAAAGAAACATGGCAAGGGCTCTCTCTCCTGACTCTGCTGGTGCATTCACGGGGCAGGTGCCTCCAGGGCTGGCTGGTCCACATTCACAGTAGCCGGGGCTTCTCTGCATATGGTTTAAAAAGGATGCTTCTCCAAAGCTGTTTTCTGTCTATTAGTTAATGTGCAGTCTATAAGCTGGAAATATACTTTTGAATAAAGTTTACTATGTTATTTTACTGTCTATCTTTGCTTGACAGTGTGGTATCCTTCTTTGATTGTGAATTCTTGTTCTCTTTCGGGGACCCTGTTCCAGCAGCACTTTCTGGTGCAGGCGTTTACTTCAGCCCACTGTTGTTCTTCTCCTCTTACGTGAATATCCAACTTAGTTTAGTCTGTTTTATACCTTTAATAAATTATTTATCTGGTATTCGACTTTTTGTAGTTAAATATATGATTATATTTCTTAGAAGAAAATTGTTAAGAGATAGTCATTGTAATTGCTCCAATAGATAGTTAATAAATGACAGACATGGCCTCTCCCTTTATACCTGGAATTAAGACTAAAACACAAAAGATGCTACCGTTCGTCTGAGGACATCAATGGCAGACTTTGGCCAAGAGTGAAGTAACCTAATATCTAGGGAAGTGCAGCCTTTATTTAAATTAAGATTCACTATATTTCTAAACCATAAGCAGAGAGATTAACGTCGTACTTACAAGAGCGTTTTATTTAGCTACATGTGCCTATCCACGTTAAGCCTAAAAATGTTTAGATGGATATTTTTTCTTCCCTACCAATTATTTGGTAAAAATTAATATTTAAGATTAACATTTTTCATAACAATTCTCAAAGTACTGATATTATCTTTATTTATTTTGTGATATTTTTGTGTTAAAATCAGGGTGACCAGACTCCCTAGTTGGTCTGGATCATTCTCAATTAATACCTGTTGTCCTGATATAATTAATATTAGTGCTCACTTTCACTCTCAAAACTCTCTTGTCTCAGACATAAATTATAATGGCATAATGTCCTGTAGAGCATAATCAGAGGACAGAATGTCACGTGATGGAAGTAATTACATTCCAGGCTTTTGTCCACTTGTTGGGCCCAGAGCTACGGGTAACTGTGGCGCTGCTGAGCACGTAGGAGGGTTCAGTATTTGTCGAGCAAACAAATAATCCAAAATGACAAAAAATGAAGAGTGTAGGTTTCATAATGTGATCTTGTATTCTTATTATATCTTCAGTGGCATTTTGTGTCCTGGTAATTTGCCAATATTTTACATGTCCTGATGAAGCTGGAAATCTGCCCTTCCTGGCATCCAGTCCTTTCTGAAAAAGGACAGTATCATGTCAGATATCTCAACTCTCTGGGTTTTTTTCACAAGTATTCTCTAGAGTATGACAGATGATCATTTTATATCAAAAGATATAGTGTATTCTGAATGAAGCCAGACGGCCGCATGTGCATTAAGTGTTTTATCAGTTAGGAAGGCGTTTAGTTTACAAAAGATAAATCCTAATGACTAGTGTCTCAAAATATAAGGTTTTATTTTTTATCCTATTGTAAAGAGTCTGAAGATAGGTAGTTGCTGGCTTAAGTTCAGCTGCCCAGTGATGCTTTCAGGAACCCAGGCTCTTTGTGTTTTTCTGCTCCCTCGTCCTTGGCGTGTTGGCCTCTTACTTTTGGGTCAGCTGGACTTTACACAGATCATTCTCTCATTTTATGGCTCTCTCAGTCTTTGTTCCACTCGGTCTGGAGCTGAATGTCACGTGATCTCTTCATCATTGCTGGGAGTCCTAATATTCTGACACTCCTTCCCTACCTTTTGTCCTTACCACTGGTCCTTGCCACCTGCCCTTGACATTTACTATTATGACTATTTTAAATTAACTTTTTATTTTATACTGGAGTATAGTTGATTTACAATGTTGTGCAGCGAAGTGATTCAGTTAGACATACACACATGTGCATTCTTTTTCAGATTCTTTTTCTCATATAGGTTATTACAGAGTATTATATTGAGTATAGCTCCCTGTGCTATACAGTAAGTCCTTGTTGATTATTTTATATATAGTAGTGTATATATGTTAACCCCAAATTCCTAATTTATCCCTCTCCCCCTTAACTTGACATGCCCTTAACATTGACTATTATGTCTTGTATGTACTTGACATTGTAGCCACAACTGTGCTTGAAAATATTAGGTAATTTTCTTATTTTCTATTTTGAAAATGAAGCAACCAGAGACCAGATATGTATGAAAGTCATTGCCATGTGCCTTTCAAAATCAGATGAGTGACTCACTTTTACATTAGACATACATACAGTTTTATTTTCACAAATATCTCACATTTAGTAATGAGTATGTTCTTTAAACTTTTTAAATAACAGAGCCTGCCAAGTGATTTTAGGGCCCCAGAAATGAATTATTAGATCAGCTTAAATCTCATTTATAAAAGGGGACTTGCTAGTGACATAAAAGATGGAGAGGAGGAGAAATAAAGTACACCAAAAAGAGAAACAGAAATTGTAAACTAATTTATTCCTTCACTGAAAATGTCCTTCAATACTCTTTCCCTAACCACAGTCAAACCACAGTTAACCACAACTAAAATGAATGTCACATTCGGAAACCAGCTCTGGACTCAAGGCAAAGGGTAGCTTAGTTTTTCCCTGAAACAACTAGCTGTCCCCTTTTGACAAAAACTGAAGAGAACATCCATAGAAATCAGAGCACTATTCTTGAATTACAGCATCTTTCTTAACGGAGGAAAACGTATAGTCTTACCTAAGGACCACTTAACAAACATTATACAAGATCAAATGTTTTTTAAGTTATGAAATCAAGTTAAAGTATCCTTTTAAATGTTAAATGACAAATATATGAGTTAGTAGTAGCTTTTATAATTTTTATTTCCATGTATTTCATGTTGGAATTGCCTTCCTCAAACATGTATTTTAAAAATCAACTAAGTGCAGAATTTTATCCTTGAAAGCTTTCGGAAATAGATGAATGAAAATGTTTATTCTCTTAATCTCAGGGAATATTTGTACCCTTCAAAGACATTCCTTTGCCACCGTTCTTCCGAAGTCTTTCCTTAATTTAGATTTAGGTGCACATCAAAGAAAGGGTACGTTAAACACCTGACCAATTCTTTAAACAATTCAGAAACAGAGCTAGAAAAGATGTACACTTTCACACGGCTACGGCTCTGTACTTTGTTCGTGTGGTTTCCTTTATTCTTAGACCGTAATGCAGTTTCCTGTAGCATTTTGTCAACGTGACGCCAGTGATGTGTCTTTACCTGCAGTAGTAAATGTACGAGGGCCTCGTTCTGCTAGGTATGTGTTTTATGTTTCAGCCGAAGAACTTGAAATGTAGGGAAACTACCTTCTAGCGTGAAATCACTGATGTCTTCACTTGATTTAAAGTAATACAGAGTTGCCCGTGTTAGGAGGTCAGAGTCATCAACTCTGGGACTCACACAAGGATTCTGTTAGGCAAAGAAATTTTAAGTTAGAATAAGTTTTTAATAACAGCACATCCCTCTGTGAGACACATTTGCTCAAGACTGATTCTGCATTGACAGATCATTTCGTTTTCTCTCTTCTTAATGGTGTTTTTCAAAGAGCAACACAGGGTTCCACAAAAATAAGAATTGAGAACTTAAATTTTACTGAGTGAGATCATCACTATAGCATGATGATGTTTATATTAAAGAGTTATTATTTGTGTCTTTGGAAACAGTAAGATTCTAAAATCTTATCTATGATTTTGGTTCTGCACCTGTTCAAATAATATTCTCAGAATCTACAGCATCCTTAGTCCAGTTTAATGTCTAATAAATTCACCAAAATAGGTCATATTATGAGAGAAGTGCAGTAGTTTTTATAGACATGATTTCAGTTACTCAGTACAGTGAATTAAAAGTCCTTGAAGCTAACTTTTAAAACAAGAAAAAAAAAATCATTAAAATGATAATTTAAGGGAAAACGGATTTAACCTAGTCTCTTTTCACATGCTATGTATGACCTAATTTTAAAATAAAGGGATTAAAATAAGGCTAGATGACAGTTTCTAAGGAAAACATCTACTTGTATAACCCCAACAATTTCATTTCTTTTTATGGCTGAGTAATATTCCATTGTATATATGTGCCACATCTTCTTTATCCATTCATCTGTTGATGGACACTTAGGTTGCTTACATGACCTGGCTATTGTAAATAATGCTCCAGTGTACATCGTGGTATATGACTCTTTTTGAATTATGGTTTTCTCAGGGTATATGCCTAGTAGTGGGACTGCTGGGTTATATGGTAGTTTTATTTCTACTTTTTTAAGGAAACTCTACACAGTTCTCCATAGTGACTGTATCAATTTACATTCCCACCAACACTGCAAGAGGGTTCCCTTTTCTCCACACCCTCTCCAGCATTTATTGTTTCTAGATTTTTTGATGATGGCCATTCTGACCTGTGTGAGGTGATATCTCACTGTAGTTTTGAGTTGCATTTCTCTAATGATTAATGAAGTTGAGCATCCTTTCATGTGTTTGTTGGCAGTCTGTATATCTTCTTTGGAGAAATGTTTATTTAGGTCTTCTGCCCATTTTTGGATTGAGTTGTCTGTTTTTTGATATTGAGCTGCATGAGCTGCTTGTAAATCTTGGAGATTAACCCTTGGTCAGGTGCCTCATTTGCAGATATTTTCTCCCAGTCTGAGGGCTGTCTTTTGGTCTTGTTTATGGTTTCCTTTTTATTTAACCGCTTGGCGCCACTTTACTGACCTGCTCTAACAGTTACAGTTAAGACGCTTCCTGATAGAAGTCTGGTCTTTGATCAGCTCTTTCTATATGCACACTCTAAGATAAGCAGGACGTGCATTTGTTTTCTTTTTTTTCTGTTGTTTTGGTGACAATCTTGTGCTGGGTCCCCAGAGCCTAACGGCATAGGTTTTCTTAGATTAGTAGAAATGTTGGCTTTAAATTCATTTTTCTATTTCTGTGCAATTCAATATTTAAATGGTTCAAATTTCAAATGTATTTTTCCGTGTGAACAACGGCTTCTTAGCTCCCCCTCTGGGCTACTCCCATGTGCTGGGCGGCCTCCTTTTGGCCCCCAGATCCACTAAGCTTGTCTTCCACTTTGACCCCCAGGGGCAAGTCACTCAGCTCCCTTGCCCTCCCTCCAGCTTCCATCTGGATTCAGCCATGGGTGGCATTGACAAGAGATCAGAGGGCAGGAGGAGAGAAGAGTTGGTGTGTTCGTTCCCCTCGCTTCTTCCTTGTGGGTCCCCGGTTTAACAGCGCATCTGGAGGCAAGACCTCAGGCCCTTGCTAGCTGTCCTTCGTCCCTCCAGGCCCAGGGTGGGAACCTGCCCACTATCACTGGCCTCGGTGCCTTACTATTCCTTGGTTTCCCTCCAGGCCATGTGAATAGTCCCTTCAGTCAATCCTCCAATTCTCCTGGGTATGTCGTCTGTTTCAGGTCAGGATCCTGGCTGATATAACCTTGTATTGAAGTAGGTATTAAAGTTACTGTGTTTTAAGACTGGGCTATGTTTCTAAATTTTTGTCCCACTTAAAGACTTAGTTGGTATGTGGGAGGTTGCAATGAGGTCAGAGCCTAGTAAACAGTGAGGGTAGAGAATCAGAGGTACTGAGTATTACATTTCCAGCTCACTGTGGAAATCCAGCCAGCCTTTCAGTCTTCTTGAATTCCAGTTATTCACACAGTGAGAAATTGTAATAATAATCATATGAGAATTCATTCTTTATCTTCACAGTGCTACCTGAAATCTTTTATAAAGTTGCTTATATGTTTCATCTGTGTGGTTCTACTTCTTTTCCAATAGGACATCGTATCCTCGGCTAACTAACTTTACAGAGTCTGTGGCATGGGATGAGGGGGCAGTGGCGGAGAGCTGGGGCTTCCTTTTTGGCCACCAGTAACTCACCTGAAATCCTGCAGGCTGTGTGGTTTCTTTTCTCTCCCTTTTGTAAAGTTCAGTGATTCTGTGATCGTGGGATGTGGGAAGAGAATTTTAAAATAGGCTGGCACTGGGAAGGTGGATGTACGCACTGGCAAGAGGCGCTCACTTTCAGGTCGGAACCTCTGCTCACCTGTGACAGGTCCTGTGTTTTAAGTTGCTCTACCCGGTCTGGGATGATGCTGGGGGGAAAGACAGGGAGAGAGATGTCTCTTATTGTAACTCCTGTGGATGTTAACGTATTTCAACTTGGCTCTGCCTCTAACGACTAGAACCCTCCTACTTTTTTTGTCTCCACTACTGTCACCTTAATTCCAGCTGCCGTCCTTGCGCATCTGGACTGCTGTGTGTTCTCCTAAACGGCCTCTCAGCAACCTCCCTCCCCCTACAACGCTACAGTTCATCCTCCTCTGGGCAGAGCTGAGGGATCTTTTTAAAAGCGTGTCATGTCGCTCTTCTGCTCTTCAGCTGCCAGCATCTCACCGTCAGACTTGGTCCTGGCTTGTCTGGAGACTTAGCAGCGGCCTGGCACCTCCTCGCTCCTGCGTTTCTGCCAGACTGGCTTTCTTGCCGTTCCTCCAGCACACCTCACCTATTCCCATGTTAGGACTTGTATGCATACTGCCATCTCTACTGGACTCTCTCTCCCATCTTCATATTTTTGCCTCTCTTAAAATATTTATTTATTTATTTGTTTGTCTGTTTGCACTGGGCCTTAGTTGCGGCACATGGGCTCCTTAGATGCGGCATGTGAACTCTTAGTTGCGGCATGCATGTGGAATCTAGTTCCCTGACCAGGGATCAAACCCGGGCCCCCTGTATTGGGAACGTGGAGTCTTATCTTCCCTGCACCACCAGGGAAGTCCCCTAAAATATTTTTTGTATAGACTTGTTGAGTGAAAATCTTTATCTTATTTTCTACTTCTCCCCATTGGAACATTAGTTCTACAAGAGCAGTGCGTATTTTGTTTATTATTTTCGCCGTGCCTGATACATACAGGCATTCAAAACTTTTTGGAATAAATGGATGTAGTCAACCGCCCCCCCCCAGAAATTACCCCCGTAGGAACCATCTGTTCAAGATCATACCAACAGCACAGTTGGCATAAACTCCATCCCTTTCACAGTTGGTTATTGGAATGCATTACAAATTAGGTCTCTATACCATTAGGTCTATATTCCACTCAGAGAAAGAAATAAAACAATTCCCGTTCAGGTTAACATTTCTGGAAAACCATGACCATCTAGCTGATTTGTCATGGAGAGTAAAAAGTGAGTAATTTTTATTTACTAAAGGCATTTAGTACAAATTTTCTTATCTGTCTTATTTTTTACTTGTTTGGTTAACAGTAAAATACTCTTAAATTGTTTTGTCTAAGTAATTTGATAGTGAAATCTAAAGGATAACTAGGTTATAAACTTTTCAACCCTAGTAGTAGTAATGCTGCCTACAGAATCATATCCAGTGAGAAAGTTGGCTCCACGTGCTTTCCAGTGCCCAGTTCTATTAACATTTTTTCATAGATTTACGAGATAAGAAAGCTTTTTTGAGATAAAGCTTATTACAATATTTAGCCAAAAGAAATAAATGCTGATTTTTTTGTGTGAATGTAGATTGAATGAGATTGAATTATTTCTATCTCATGAAATAATTATTTGTTAACAAAAGAATAGGGTTTTTTTTCATGTTCTATTTCTGTTTAAATGAATTTATCTGTTGAGCAAACAGATAATATACTTGTTGCTTTAGAAGCCCAAATCCAGAAATAAATATTCTTCTTTTAAACCACAAAGTGCTTAGGAAACTACCTCATCAAGAAACCATGGGTTTTCCTGATCATTTTAAGGGATTTGCATCTTCACATGGCATCTGTTTTGGGGTCACAGGATGGGTACATGTAAGTCTCATTGATGTTTTTAAAGTTATCTAGGCTTCCCTGTTAGAGACATGATACCCTTTTGACATGTGTCCTTAATGAAAAGTAAAGTCGTAGAAGATACCATTTAATTAGGCTAGTGGGCTAAACGAAATTGGCTGATGGGAAGTGAAAGAACCTTAAGAGTGATTGGCATCAAAGGAACCTGCTTTAGGGAACACCACTAAATCAGAGACTCTGCCCACGTGACAGACAGATGCTCTTACTATGCTGTGGGCCTGGTGGGCAGGCTCAGGACCCAGGGCGTACTGTGCCCACAGATGGGGATTGTCTGTGCACCTCCAGGAAATAAGGCGGCCTTGAGTAGCAGTGGAGTCCTCAGACGCATTAGAATTTAGGTAGGAGCTGGAATTATGGCACCTTCTCACTTGTTATGTGGTTTTGTGTCTTTCTCGATGATTTTCCTTTTGTTATGTAATTTGCTTTGTAAACGTTAATGTCAGTAATATTAAGAGCTCTTAATAACTTGTACTTAGTGCCACCATTAAGTGTAGACTTCATTTAGGGTGACCTCATGTCACTAGACCAGATGCGTTAAAATTATAGGGGATATGTCTGTTTGAATTCTTTTAAGCAATTTTTATCTTTCTCCAAGAGGAAATATTAAGCCAAACCATATTTAGAATAAAAAATCAGACCTAGAACACATAGTTGTGAGTGCAAAGCAATTGAAAAGAAAACTCCTTTCAGTTGGAAAGTTGGAGCTTGTAAAGTGTTTGGAGACATCACATTTCTCTGCTGGTGGGGAGATGGGAGAGAATTCTGGGAATCTACATCTGCTCTGGCCTTGTCTTGAGCCAGTTATACCTTGAAGAAATCATTTCATTTATTTGCACCTCAGATTTTCCTATATAAAATGAAAGGATTGGGACTTTTTTCTTCAAGGTTTCTTCTCACTCTAAATTTCCAAAATTCCACGGAAGTCAAAATCTGGTTTGTGGCAGTAAAATACAGCAGGGGATTTAGATGGTATCAGGGCCATGCCCACATAATATTTTATTTCAACAGTAACAGCCAGGCAGCAGGAGCACAGGATATACTCTTCGTGGAACTAGGGACAGCAGTGACTGATGTTCTTACAATTAAAACTACACTGTTCTTTAATTCTTTATTTTCTTGCCTGTTAGCTGTATCTGCTCTCTAATGCTATCGTTCCCCCATCGTGAAGCGATGCCCACTTTAGGCCTCACTCACTCCTGAAAATACAGAAGTCTTTCCAGTTGTTCTTATAAATTTGCAAATGCTGCAGTGACCAGTTTTATATTATTGTGTTCTAGAGACCGTGTCATTGGTTTGATGATGACTGCCTGTGATCTTTGTTCTGTGACAAAGCTGTGGCCAGTAACAAAATTGACGGCAAATGATATATACGCAGAATTCTGGGCTGAGGTACGTCCTTGATTTTTATATGAACATAGATAATATCAAGAAATGAGAAACAATTGGGAAGAAATTAAATATAAGGATAATTTAGTCACAGTATCTTAGTTGCTCATGTTGCTGGTTACTTAAAAAAACTATTGTTTAGCATTTATACAGGTATGAAGTAAGAACAGTCATTCTTGTTACATCTGACTTGAATATGTGTGTAAGCTCTCTGATCTCCACTGAAATAGTTCAGGAACTGACTCCCTGAACAGTAGTGCAACAGTTTTCCTTATTTAATAGCCAATCTTTTGTCATCCATCCAATAAACTGTATTAGGCCATCTCCTTTATGGCAGCCACTGGAAACCGTACTAAGAGGGACCCACGATATCACGGGCTTTAAGTGCCTGCAGCTAGAAATTCGAGAGACTAATCACGTTGTACCGTAGGAACTGAGATTATGTAAATGTACCAAATGGTCAATTCAGCTGAAATTATGAGTTCTGTAGGATATGTGGGATGTTAATCCATGAATTCCTGACATGTGAAACAACCCTGTGAATTACTTTCATGAATACCTTTTCTAGACTGAATTATCCAAATTATCAGAAACATGTGTTTACTCCTTGATTTGCCATGAGTAAGTAGAATATAATTCTCTTATTCAAATGAATCCACAAATACTTAGATCCCTGCATATTCAAAGATTACGGAAAAAAAACCTGTAAAGTGTTTGTGTACCTCATTTGTTCTGAAGAAGTAAAAGTAAATTTGGAGGACAAAAAGTTCAGTAGTTGATGGTTCAAACCATGAACCTCATCCATGTAGAAGAGTGGATGTAAAAAGTAAAAAACAGTAAATCATTCAGCTAACGATTAGTAGAAAGAGTCTATAATGTTGATCTGTCTTATAATTGTAAACCCAAAGAATTTTTGTTGGGTGAGGACCACGGGCCTTGAGTTGAATATACTCATGGTGTTATTTCTCAAATACACAGTGCATACATTGTGTAAGCATCCTCTTGCATGTTTTTTTTTCCCTTTATTTTATTGTGTGTGTGTCAAAATCTAGTTACTATCAGACTCAGGAAGATTGTTTTTAGATGTACATGTCTGAGCTGTAATGTTTGACTTTATTATCACAGTCAACTTAATTTGTATGTGTGTCTAAAAGTAGTAACCTAGAATTAATTTTATAAACACCACATAAGAAAACTTGTCTGAAGCTAGCTTATTGTTTTGCAAATACTTTTATTTATTTAACTGTGACATACTTCATACCATAACAACTATATCTGTATTCTAAAATACGAATCGAAATGTGAGAGACGTGTAGACTTTCTCCCTTTCTATTCCCCGTTGGTTAAACAGTCCACCGGGAGCGATTAGCTGCCAGTCTGCTCATAGATGACGTCTGCAGGGAGCTCCCGGGGTGGAAACAGAAACGTAATCACCCAGTCTTGCCAGTTGATCTCCTAGACGTTCATAAAGTCCACGCTTCTCACCTCAGCCCCGCACTCTCTCCCACTTCTTCAGAGCTTCACCAGATCCCGCCTGGGTTACTGCAACATCTAACTGGGTTCCTTGCCTTTATCTTTGAAAATCAGTGTAAGAGTGATTAACAGTATAGTCTCTGGTGTCATGTTGCTTGAGATGAAATCCTTGCCTTAGTACTGAGACGGAGCCCTCAGGCCAGTTCTCTGACTCATCTCTGTGCTTCGGTGGCCACGCTTGCCGGTTCAGGACGACTTTAATTCTGTTTATGTCAGTACCACACCTCCCGTCTTCCATCTCTCCAGGCTGATATGATAAAGATGAAAATCACGCGCTCGATGCAGCAAGCCCTCTGCCCCTCCAGGCTCGCCCACATTTCAGCCCCTCTGTCCTCTGGGTCCCTGACTGTGCTGTGCAGTTCCATCTGCCTGGGGCTCCCTCCCTCACCCCTGCAGCCCCTCCCCCTTGAGCCCCAGCCACCCCTGTGCTCCTGCACACACGGTCCATGGTGTCCCGTTGTTTTCCTCGTCAGCATCAATCCTTATTCGGGTACATATTCAAATCACTGCTTATTTTAAATCTTTTTATATGTTGGGCTTGTGAAATCCTTGAGCAAGGGGCCTAGTTATTTTCATTCACTTAGGACAGAAAAGAAAAAAAGCTTGAGAACTACTGCTGTTCATATTTAAAGCAACAACACCAGAGCAAACTCTATACTTCAAGTGCCTTTAGTAGTCAAGGCAAGTGTCTTTGTCCTGTACACAAACATTCTTAACAAGGGTTATAGTAATTTGTCTCTAGACCTTATCTTAGCACATTCAGGGTGGTTTTAGTTCTGTGCTTTGGATTTCTGAAAACAAGCACAATTAAAATAATTAAGAAACGTGAGGGAAGAGTGTGAGGTATTCAGGAAAAATTTTAACAATCTTTAACCTTAAAAAATAAATAAAAACAGTAAGATAATTTTTAAAATCTATAAAACGGGGACAATAATATCTAACTCATAGTATTTCATGAAGATTAAGTGAAATAATAGTACAAGTTGCCTAGCCCAGAGCCTGCGATATCATACATCTTTAATAAACATCTATAATTTTTAACCTCTATGCTGATGTCTAGCCAGTTATACTGTATCTTTACTGACATGTTTTAGTAGACTATTGTTTATTATTGATGTATCAATATTCCTCTTTAAAGCCTAGCTCCACCTGGTGCATTGCATGTGAAAAATCATCTGAAGAAGTGAGATAAAGACCTTGCGGTTATTTCACATTTTGTTCTTGTGTTCCACCTCACACGTTTATCTCCTCTTATTACTAACTTTCACTAACTTCTACAAAATGAAACCAGAAGAGATGGCTAGGTTTCTGGTAATTCAGTACAGGAGAGGGATATCAGGATGAAAACCTGCAATAATACATTTTACATTTTTTATTATTCTGACATTTGTTTGGGTCATTGAGCCGCAACATTATTCATTTTGAAGAAAATTAACGAACAAAGGGAACCACTCATTAATACCAAAGTTTTATAGCAGTTTATAAAATTGAGAGAGCCTCGTTTTCCCCTGTTTCTCCCAGGGTGATGAAATGAAGAAGCTGGGAATACAGCCTATTCCCATGATGGACAGAGACAAGAAGGACGAAGTCCCACAAGGCCAGGTATGAATTGTGTTGTAAAGTCCAGTCGTTTACAGTGGCCATAACAGCGGATATGAGTAAGAAGCACATGCAGTCTTAGAGGACCTGGAACCACCTGAAGTCTCCATTTAGACGGACTTGGAGCGTAGTAAGACCACGAATGGGAAACCCTAGTTGGATTTAAAGGATTCACAGCTAGCCTTGTCATCATCACCTCTTCTACGGATGAAATTGCAGTCAATTGCAGGCTTTCTTTTCTTACTTGAAATAGAGGGGACGGATGAATTTGAATTGTTGATATTTTTAACAAGCAGAAAATATTTTGTCATCAAACGTACAAAGATATTTTTTGGAGAATAACATTATAGATTTTGATTAGGTCCACCTTTCCTAACAAATAATGCATATATTTTAGTACATTTTGAGTTTTGTCTTACCATAACCTAGCACTAATTATTCTCTTTTCAGGTCTTACTACATAATTTATGTTAATTTTTGATGTTTCGAGAGCTCTCGTGCCTTGTTAGTTTTGCATGTGTGCGTGTGTGGTGTGATGTATTCCTTTTATTATGGTCCTTTTAAACTCTCAATCTTCTAACGTCATAATAAGGATGTTAGTTATGGACAAATAATATAAAATTCAGTTTAGAAAACATTTCAGAACATTCACAAGATGAAGGTTTTGGATAAGTTCTCAAATTGTCCTACTTTATTTATTTAAAGGTAAGTTATTAACTCTTAATACAAAAGTTTAAGCTTGTCCACAGCTCTTGGAGGGCACAGCCCAGCAAGAGGTGGCGTGATTTTCTCGCCATCATTGCCTCTGGGGAGCCGTTCACTTGTTCGTATCCTTAACCAGTTCTTCTAGCAGGAGGCCCACTTTCCGTCTCTGCTGACTGTGTACTGACATGCCTACCATGCATGTTGCAGGTAGATTTTGCAGTTTCGTTTTATTTTAACATTGTTTGTGGCACTTTCCCGTGTAGGTAATCACAGTGATTATCCTTTCCTGTCTTGTGCCTGCTTTTCATGTCATGTTGTAAAAGTCCTGTCCCACCCTGAGATTATATAAACATTTGCCTATATTTTCTTCAGTTATTTTTTTTATTTCATCACTTTATATTTAATTTGTTAATTCGTTTGGAATTTATCCTGTTATATGGATAAGATAGGGAGTGGATGACGTTAGCTTTTCCTTGTGAATAGTTGAGCATCGTCCCGATAGGGTGCATAAGAGAACTGAAGGTGTCTCCAGGGAATGAACTTTGTTCTCAGGTTACTTCATTAAGGGTAGCATGTTTCCGCCAAAATCCCTCCTCCATTCATAGTATCAGAGAATTTTAAATACAATATTTCTGTGATCAGCTAGTATTTTACCAAATATATTGCTTCCGACTTGAGATTACTATGAAATTATTCTTTGCCATAAAAATAAAAGACTCTACTTCCCAATAATTAGTCTCTCTCTCGAGACCTTCTGCGCCGTGGCGTCTGCTAAATATTGACACAAGAAAGTCTGTGCATGAACTGTAAAGTTAAAAATGGAAATGCGTTCATTCTAGCAAGATGACTATGATGATAGACTTTACAACAGGAGAGAGCAGAAAGGAGCCAAGTAGATTCGACTCTTCTATATTCCTTGGTGTGTCTCACCGAAATTCAGTTAAGAAACTGGTAAGCCATGGTTTGCCGGTCACTCTATCTAAGGAGCCAGTTTTATCCTGTACATGTTGTCAACCATTAGGGCAGTTATTTGTAGCCAGGCAGTCTGTGTTCTCTGGTTAATCATCCAGCAACTCTTTTCCATGTGGCCTTCAAAGGCCAGTTGGGGCCCTCATCACTTATGTGCACAGTGGCCCAGAATAATTCCTAATAAAATCTTTAATATATTTTTTAAAGTATCACAGACTAAAAACTTTAAATTCTGGCATATTGAGAGAGCTGTTACCTGAGAGGGCTATGATAAGGTCAGTGAGATTTGTCGTAGGTCAAAAAAGGGAGGGAGGGGCTTCCCTAGTGGCGCAGTGGTTGAGAGTCTGCCTGCCGATGCAGGGGACGTGAGTTTGTGCCCCGGTCCGGGAGGATCCCACGTGCCGCGGAGCGGCTGGGCCAAGATGAAGAAAATTTCAGTAAACCCAATGAAGTACCAGAGCTAAGAGGAACAAACAAGACACCCAGCAGTGGGTGATTCCTGAGTATTAAGTTGGTGAAGAGTCACCCATGTAGAAGAATAGCAGATTTGACTTTGAAATGCTAAACACTTAAAGTACTAAATCTGACCAGAGATAAAAATAGGACCTGAATTATAACTGATCTATAAAGAGAATCCCATTGAATATTGTACTTGGGTTTTAGATTAACTTCTTTTTGTTTTCCATTTTTATGTTTTACTTTGTGAATGTATTTTAATGAATTTTTAACTGTAGTCTGCAGTAGTGTTCCTTGAGCCAAAGATTACTTAGCGAAACCAGAACATTTCGTTTCTCAGGTAGGCTTGAGAAGTAGAAAATTCACTTGAGGAATATGGTGCTACTGGAATTGCTAACATGCAATTGTGTTTCTTGTCCGTGGTTTTTGCTCTGAGGCAGCTTGGATTCTACAATGCCGTGGCCATTCCCTGCTACACCACGCTCACCCAGATCTTCCCGCCCACAGAGCCTCTCCTGAAAGCCTGCAGGTATGCACAGTAGTTCAACCTGTGATGCTATTTTTTAAAAGATAAGAATGTATAGGATTTTATCTCCAAGTATATATGTGTCTTCACTACAGTTTACAATAAATGGGCTGTGTGTTTGCCTATGTAACAAGTATTCATCAAGAGTATTTATTCATAAAGTTTTGAAGTTTTGTTTGTTTGTTCGTTTTTATGACTCAGAGGTCCCCGCCCAATGCTGTTTTGAAGAAGACAGTAATGTCTTTTCTGGGCTGCTGGTTTGGAAAGGGACCCAGTTTCAATCACACGGTTTATCGTTTGAATGGAAGAGATGGAATCTTGAATGGCATCTTCTTTAAGTTTCATTTTCTTCCCAAAAGAAATGCAAGCCATCAACAGTTGATCAGAACAGATTTCTCTGTGTCCTCTCATCATCTTTTTGGAGGGCTAAACTCAGCTAAGAACGTTGGAAATTTTTTAAGATTTTCATCTTACTTTGAAGGGAGGTTCCTTTGGGGAAGGCGAACGGTGATGAACATTGGCTGTGTGAGTTGATTCTCTGCAGGAGAATTGGTTTCGACACGATTTTCCTAACCACTCAGCCAGAACCACACTGAGGGGCTGGAGTGGATGCACCGTTGAGGGGAGGAGAACAGACATGTGACGAGATATTTGTAAACAAAATCTGAGGATTTAGTGTGCTCCCATTCTCTGCTGTGGAAACTTACCTGACGAACTCATTCTTTAAGGAAAACAAACTAACAAGCAAGAAAATTTTTTAAAGATCCTGCTTTTTCCTATTTAAGTGATTCTCTTTCTTCTCTGCTTCTGTGGAGATGAACAGAACATCCCAGTGTATTTTGTTGCACCATCACTGGCCTTAATCAGTAGCTAGTTTCTGAAAATATTATATTATTCCCTAAGGGCTCAGCCATGTGGACAGTTTGGAGTGTGAGTGAGTATTCATTCTTGATGGAGTCAGGTTGGAAAAATGAATGTCCCACCAAAGCGAAAAGAGGGTATCAATTGAAATCCAAGGAGCGTGTTGTAAAAAAAAAAAAAAAAAAAAACAGATGCAGGCATGACTCAGAAGTTCTTTTTGTCCAAAAATTCTCTGTATTTGCGCTAAATATTTAGAACCAGCAGAATGAAGGCTTGCTATTGTTATCAAGCTCTGGGGTTGTTATTCAGCTCTCTCAGCAGTTTTGATGCCTTCTTGCTACTGTGGACTTGGCTAAACCGCATAATCCCTTAAAGCCCATTTCAATATGATTAAAACTTGAAAAATTCATCATGTGTCATTGTATCCAAGGAAACACG
This sequence comes from Neophocaena asiaeorientalis asiaeorientalis, assembly GCF_003031525.2. Lineage (NCBI taxonomy): Eukaryota > Metazoa > Chordata > Mammalia > Artiodactyla > Phocoenidae > Neophocaena > Neophocaena asiaeorientalis. Next base: position 199,149 of record NW_020175050.1, read on the forward strand.
ACAAAGTTAGTGGGTGTTTCTTTTTTTCCAATATATCAAAAAAATCTCTTCAGGTTCTGGGAAAATGATACCTGATGACATAGGACAAAAGCTAAACTGTTACATTTTTCAGGTTATCTTTTAGGGGTTTCTTTTGTCCAAAGGTATCTTAGCAGGTCTTCTTTGCATGAATTTTGTGTTTGCTAACGCTAAGGTTCCCTTCTGATTTCGACTTTGCGTGTGAGGAAGCAAGGTGCAAGGTGGGGAATGTTGACGAGGCCTCTGCGAGGTTAGCCGGGCCAGCAGGGTGGGTGGTGGTCAGGCAGCGGGAGTTCTCACACCATCGGAGGAGAGGAAGATGCTGCAACCCTCGAGCTGCAGATACTGAGACGGGAAGATAGGAGGTGGGGGAGTGAGGCTGTGTTTGAGACTAGAGGCCACCGGAGCACAAATACAACCTCGTAACGAGGAACTTTCAAAAGTTTGTAGCAGGTGTAACTTATGGTGCCTTTCTAATACGTGACACGGTGTTCAAAATAAGGCTTCTCCCCGGTCTCGCGTGTGAAGGGGATGGAGCCGCCCCGGGGGGACACACGCTTCCCCCCATGGGGTGGGAAGGCCTGGACGGAGGTGTCGTCGGTGGATGAACTTGCGGCTCCGGGCCCCTTCCACCCTTTCCTCCCATCCCACGTGTCCTCGGTGGTCACCCGTTGGCTCAGTCCCCTTTCCAGTGAATCCCAACTAAGAAACGAGCTGGTGGGACAGGGCTTTGGTGGTTGAGGCTCCTCTGAGGAGACTGAGCAGTGGTGCCAAGTTCGGGGGACAGGCTGGGAGCCTGCAAGCTGGTTATAGTCAAGGTCACCAGAGTCAAAACGACACCCAAAAGCCATCAGGCTGAGTTATGCCACCGGATGGTGTGGATGATTGTTGGGACAGAGTCCAGAAATCCTTTCTGAAACAGCCCCTGTCGCTGCGTCTCTTATTCCAGGAATAACCTGAGCCAGTGGGAGAAGGTGATTCGAGGGGAGGAGAGTGCCGTGTGGATCTCGAACCCGCCGGCGGCCCAGGGGACCTCGGAGAAGCTGCCCGTGAAGATCGATGACTGATGGCCGCCCCTGAGCCCTCCCACCTGAAGATGTTCATCTTGCTTCTTTGACTTTTCTTCCTTTTAGTTTTGTGGGGGGAACCTACACCTGGTAACTGGGATGCAGACCTCTTCAAGAAGGTACCATCAAGCAAACACATCCAGCAGACGGCTCCCTGCCAGGCTCCTCTGTACTGCGTCACAGACGGTGATCAGCCAGGACCAGAAATCCGCAGCCCCAGTGACTCCTTGTGAACTGGCCTTTTGTAATGGGCTAATATAGCTGAGGCCTTAATGGAAACGGACAATTGTTCGGAAGGGGGTACTTTCCCACTGTATCTTTCCAGTGAGGGTTAAAACGGTACTATTAGGATATTGTACTTTGGCTTTAACACCAGTGTTGCTTTGATGTTGTTGGTTATAAATAGGAACTTTTACGTGTTACTCTTGTGGATGTTCATGTGTGACCTACTTGTAATTAGCGTGAATCGTAGCAGACAGCCTCAGACACGTGGCATCGAGGTTACAGAGTAAGAAGCACCTTTCTGCAATCAGTGATGGAAAATCGATCCTTCTTCAAAGCCTCATGAATTAAAAGTTAGGTGGACTTAAAGCGTGTTCTGTAAGCTTATACTACGGGGCTTAGATGAATAAATTTAACACTAAAGGAAGCAGATTTTCTATCCCCTTGAGACGAGACGCAGGTATACATCATACTAAATCTCAGAAATCCAAGTATCAATTCAAAAAATGTCAGAGAATATTTTTTCTTTATTTGTTTCTTTATTGTAGTCTTGGCAAATTTCCTAAACCCTTTACATAAAGAACAAAATAAAAGCAAGGCATACAATTTTTTTTCAACGGACAAGTCTTACGGATGTAAAATGTGAATTTTTAACAATGATTCTTTGACGTTTTCACTCGATGTCATTGCAAAATCTTAAACTCACATTCCAAGTGAAAGGGTTGTTCTACAAATTATTTAATGACAAGACCATACATTTCTCCTAAAATCGATTAAACCATAACATCTAAGCCCCCTGGAGTCTTCACCGCGAGCCGCTCATTCATCTCCTGTTTGTACTCCCCTCGTGCTCGTGCGCTCTCCACGGTCTTTCGTAAGCTCTCTGCCCTTGGCAGCTGCATCGGGGCCCATCTCTGTTCTCTTTGCTCTGCTCAAGATCAAGTATCTACAGAGACACCTGCGTCTGCAGAGTCTCTCCTGTATCAGTGCTGGTAGGCTCATATACTCTACAATGTAAATGTTTTGAAAAAATATACAAAAGTAATAGTCTGGACCCCCTCCTACAAGGATTATAAACCAGTCACTTCTGGTGCATAGTTAATGCTTTAAAGATTTTTAGCACAATGACATGGTAACCTCCGAAGCTGTGCAAGTCCTGACCTGAAGGAATTAGAGTCTCAGAAGCGCTAGGCTGAGCCATAACAAATGGCTTATCCACGATCCTCGAAGCAGGAAACTGGAATATTACTTTCAACGAAATAAATTTTTAAAAATATTCTTCTACATATCCAATACTATACACGTTGTTGTTCATATGAGCTTGGTTTTTGCAAAAATGATGAAATCAGGTGTTTCTATAATATGGCTTATTTGTGTTGCAGCAGAGTTAGCTAGACATAAACATAGTTCTTATTTTAAAATTAACACTGTGTGTTCAGTTTCCTTATGGGCTTCTGAAAGTTGCCATCTTCCTTACATGGAGCTCCATTTGCTACTATAATTATACAATATGAGGTAAAACGAAATAACAAAAGAGAGCGAATACCACTGTGGCTAGGTACACACACACACACACACACACACACGTGCATGGATGTATGTAGCTGTGTACACATAGACATTCATGTAGGTACACACATGTATGTAGATACACACATATATATGTGTGAGAGAGAGGCAAACACATCTTTGAAAAGTAAAAATCAGCAGCATTCTTCAAAAAGTGATTTTTCATGTTGGAAAATGTATGTGGTTTGATATAGAGCTGACTAGAAAGAGTCCTTTCTCATGTTAATGTATTCACAGAACTGAATTCTAAAAAGTTGCATACATCCAAGCTTTCTACAGCCAAATGTATGAAACTGGACCCATGAGATTCAACTTTAATCCCAAAAGTTACTTAGGTCATCTAACTGAACCTGGAGACTGAATTGCAAGGGGAAAGGAAATATCATTGAAGACCATTGTTTAATTAAAAGGATTTTAAAAGAGTGCATGAATTCTGCTTCTTGAAATAGACAACAGTCACGGGGGAGGAAATGCTATGGCTATTTTTGCATTTTTAAGGTTGCTGTTCTGACATGATTATTAGAGAAAAGTATCTTATTTTGGCATAGCCAGGTGTATTGCATTATGTGACCTGTACTTTGAACAGTAGTTTCCCAAAGAAACGTGTGTGGAGTTATCGGTTGGTTGATTTCTTGTGAAATAGTCATAATAGAAGCAAAGTTTGAACAAAGGACTGTATTCTAATGTAAACTGTTACTATTACTTTAACCGTGTGTAAGATTGACTTAGGAATCATAGATTTACCTAAACTGAAAGGGCCTCAGATGCAGTGATATTTAGTTAACAATCTGTTTTGGAAAACACACAGAGTATTTTGTATCTCGGCAGATTTATCTAGCAGACACGCTTTTGAGTTCTGTTTCGTCGTTTCCCCAGATTTTTTCTTTAAAGGGCGGATGGTTTTTATGGCCAAAAGTTTTGGTGAGTTTCTCATTAAAGTGGTATTTTGTATTGGGCCAAAGTTTCCCTGTTCAGTATAAATTTGGTAATGAGCTGTGAGTATATGTAGAATATTTGATTTGCAAAATTTTTTATTGGTTCTGCTGATTTATAATAGATACAGTTTTATCATCAAATGCAATTATTCCATTCAGAGATAGTGAATATATTTTTTAACCAGAAATTTTCTTGGAAATGCATGCTAACAACGTGAACTATTGAACTTGGGCAGCAGAATAAAATTCTAAAAAATGCAAGTATCTGATTAATTACTAGTTGTGATTTAATTAAATAGAAAATCTTAAATGCAATTAATGTGGAAAGGAATTCTAAAAAATGACCCTTTTTTTTTTTTTTTTTTTTTGGGGTAGCGCCACCAGGGAAGCCCAAAAATGACCCTTTTACTAGGGCAGGAATTGTGATCCATTTCCCAGCTTTAGTTATTTCTGAGAAGCACGTGAGAAAACAATGTTGGAAGAGAGACCAGGTTTTGAATTAGTCACACACCGTTGTCCTCCAGCCTGACTCTTCTCTCAATGGAAAAGCATCTGTGCAGACAATCACCGTACTGCTCGGGGTGACTTGTTCTCACAGCGGCAGAAGCAGAGCTGATTCAGAACTAGACCTGCTCGGTGTAGGTTTCCTCTCTTTAGCGTGCTTTTATGCAGTCAACCTCAGTGAATTTTGCTTTCTCTGTTTGTACATGATACTCATAGACGCATAAATCCTTAGCTTCCGGGATTGCTTAATAGATTTAGTTTTGAGTGTTATGTTGCTGGTCTTTTAACCCAGAGTAGGGTTTGAGTTTTAATAGGACTAAGTGATTCACCACGCCTCGGCCTGTGCCTTTATTTTAAACTCTGTAATCTTACCTCTTCATTCATATATTCATTGTTTTGCTTTCTTGCTTAACTATAATTAAAAACATTTCAAGGGACACATCCATGGTTAATTTTATCAAGTGGAATGAGTTAGGATCATTCTCTCCTTATCAGCTTTCTATCCCTTATTTTATTTCATTCACAGTCTCCCTTGTGACCATAACCGATGAACTGTTCAGATTCAGTCTTTTTTGCAAGAACTTCCAAGAACTGTGACACTGATTATGATGTGATTTTGTCGGTTTTTTCAGGTACATATGCATGATTTAGATTTTGAAGATCACTTCTATCTTTGTAGATTTCAAATGTATTTGCTTTCTACACTTGGCTGATTTTATTCAGGATTTAATTCTTTAAAAACATATTCATTTTGTCACCTTAGTGTCTCCCTTCTATTGCAAGTATTAATCGGATTTTAAAATCACTGTAAAATGTAAATTAGCCGAGTATGCCGTCAGTGATGGTTTCCCCAGGCTTGTCTGTAGTGCATGGCTAGTATATTTTTACCTTTGCATTAAGTATTTATCCTGATACACATTTTGCCAATTTCTTTAAGCACTTAAGTTTAAATTAGTGATACCCAATGCAGTGCTTACACTTTTTGTTTTTTGTCTTTTTTTTTTTTTTTTTTTTTTTTTTGGATTTTTTTGTTTTTTTAAAACATAATAA
>NW_020175050.1:204526-209683 GCF_003031525.2 Neophocaena asiaeorientalis asiaeorientalis
TTTTTTTTTTTTTTTTTTTTTTTTACTGGATATTTTGGTTGTCTGAAGCACTAGATACATTTATGTGATGATAAGGATAGAAAAAAAGGAAGAAAACAGTTTTGATGCTGTTCTGGTTCTAAATTGAAAAGATGGGACAAAGTGAAAGACAAGAAACACGTCTGAAATCCAAAGAAGTATTACTACCTTCACCCGAACTCTGAGCTTTTCCCTTCTCTGACTGACAGTGGAAGGTCCTGCAGAGCTGACCGCCCTGAGAGGGTGCAGCCCTGCGTGTACCTCTGCTGGGCACGGGTTAGCGTTACCCCAGGACCCGGGCCGAAACTTCCAGCCAGATCACGCTTGCCAGTTAGGGTAGTCGGTTTCCACACATCAAGTTTCAGCTAGTACTTTTGAGGAACCGTACATTCACTGAAGCTTAAGTGGAAAGGTTTTATTCCTATTGCAGGATAAGTTTTAAAAGTGTGTTATCCAGTACCCTAGTCCACCTAAAATATCACCCTCTCCTGGGCATTGCAGCTTTTGTTTTTTCTTTAGTTCCCAGTCTTGTGCCGTATCTCAAATATACTGTGTAAGCGACATATGGGAACCCTCTTTTCCATGTGACCTGTTGGATGGTGGATGCCCTTTATATTCACTTAGTGTGTGCACACTGAGAGTAGACGTAGTTGTAGAAGGTGTTTCTATACCACACCCCCCACCCGTTCACCGGAACCCACCCAGTGACCCACCGGAAAAAGTGTGCGTGCCCAGAACACTGTGAAACAGTTACCAAAATTTGTAGAAATGCAGCATCTTGACTCTTTCTGAAAAGAAGGGGTGACTTTTTTTTTTTTTTTTTACAAGTCGTTATGAACAAAGGAGATCCTCTATCCCTGCCTAGCCAAGGCAACTAAGAGTTTGCTGGTGATAATCTCCTTGCTGACCAGAAGCTGCTGGAGTGGAATACAGGTTACAAGCTGTCAAAAATACAGTGCTCGTAATAAGCTGATTCGTAGAGTCGATGGATCTGTATCCAAAGTTTTAATGGGCTCACTTTTGGAAGGAGAAGGAATTTTGAGTTAACAATGTCCAATTTCATTACAGTTACTAAGTTATAAATTTAAAAATATTTTATATGTATGACATACAAAAACTTTGTAAAAGGCACAAGTTCAATAATTTAAAGAGGTCTTAACTTTGCATTTATAAATTATAAATATTGTACATGTGTGTAATTTTTCCATGTATTCATTTGCAGTCTTTGTATTTAAAAGAAACCTTTACTGTCATGTTTGTATAATATAACAGTAATCACTGATTATAACCTAGGCAAGTTGTAAATAAATTCATAATTCAAACAGCCAGTATATATGCATATATGGGTGTTACTTCGCAAACTCTTTGTTTTACTTACATGCTTAGAGCAGCAAGAAACCTTTGTTGATATGTAATTATACATTTAAAGTATATATATATGTATGATACATGAAATATATGTAGAGATGTTCATAATTTTAATGGCTATCCTTCGGTGTGAATAATTGAATACAAGAGTTTTTAAAATATCACCTTTCACGTTCATCATTTGTTCTCACGTGTGGGGAAGGTAAGAGAGAGTTGCAGCTTCATAAAAGTTCACGTGCAAACACTCCAAGCCTTGTCTGCAGAGGAGAGACCAAGTTCACACTGGAGCAACGTGGCATGTTTGCTTCAGCCATTTTCTAGCAGAAAGGATGAGACAACATAAAACGTTAAATTTTACACGATGATTTGTATTAACTCCACTGTGTAATTTTAAAAGTGAAAAGACTCTTTGGGAAAAGTGTGGTCTTTTAGAAAGACTGCTTCATGTTACAAAACTCCTGGGCCCCAGTGCCAAGGCTGGTTCCTGAAACAGCTTCCCCACTGGCAGGGCTCCCAGGACCAGTCCAAGCCCACACGGCTTAAGAGTGGGAAGGACTCCACGGGGAGGGCGTGTTTACACTAAGCGCTGGGATTCTCTCTGCTAGGAAAAAAAGAATGTTCTCAGCTCAACTCACAGTATCCTCATGGCTTCATCTTTAAAACTCCGCTTAAAGTAATGGTGTTTATTTGGCACTCTCTGCTTGCCATCAGGTGGGCAGGGAAATGATAAATATTTAAGACCAGAATGTTAAAGCTGAATCGCATCCCAAGACCCTCTCTAACCAAAAACGTATTAGAGCTACATTCGGGAGTGAATGAAATAAATGTTTCCTGGAATAAAGACTTGTTGCATTGTTAAGCGTGGGTGTCCACGGCCTCATTCCTTGTTAATTAGACGAACGTAGAAAGACCTTAAAATGGAATTCTGCACACCAAGCTCTTACTGATGGACTGCTCTCCGAGTACACAGCACTGCGCATGTTGTAGACAGGACTTTTGTTAAATATTCATTTCCTGTGAAACTGTAGCAAATGTTTACTGTGTTAAAAATAAATTTCATGAGCTAATATCTCCAGAAACTTATTTGGTAATTGAGCGTGCAGATTGGTTCTCTGTAAAGCTGATCTGAATTTGAACCCTTATCTTTATTACACAGGTTTGACTTTTCCATCAGACTTACCATAACCAAGAGCTGTTTCCACACCAAAGGAACCCTAAAAACACAACAGTGTTAAGCAAACATTTATTCAGCAAGTGTGTCGGGCGCCTGATGTTCCGGGAAGTGCAGGGAGGGGCGGCTGGGAGTCAAGGGCAGGAGCAAGTCTTCCTTCCCCGAGGCCTTCTGTCACCTTGCTGTGACTTGCTGTGCCCTTGTCCCCTCCTGTGATGACTGTTTTCAGAGGCCCAGTTCTGGGAGAGACAAAAGGGAAACTACATATTTTTTGACCTGAGAATCGCACGTATTTAACAAGACAGTTTTTTAAATCTTCCAAATAATACACAAATGATGCGGTTCGCAAGAGGACACACGGAGCCTGATGAAACAGAAACCTCCATAAGCCGTTCCTGCATCCCTCTCCACCCTCCCCACGGCCCTCTCCCACCATCACGTATAAGGGAGCCGGTTGAGATTTTTCCTCGATTGATGTTGAGGGGAGAAAGGAAAGTGACTAGAAAATAAAACCAGGCATTTATTTGAAACACCAACTTCCAAATGTTTATTTGGTAACGGTATACATTTCGATAATGTCGGCCTTGTTGATGTCCGTGTCATTAATTAGGTAGAATTCTTGCTCAGAAAGATATTTTTAGAATAGGGTAAATGCTCAGTCATCAACAAAAAAGTCAAACATTTTAACACACAGAATGACTAAGATACATTATTATATTAATGTATGTTAAGAAAATAACACTTACCTGCTTAACCTGGCAGTAACTAAAGAAGCCATGCATCAAAACACCTGTTTCCTAAGCCTTCCTGGTAAACTGAATTCTGTCCTTGTGAAACTATGACTGTCAGAGTTTGGACTTGAGGGTCACTGGTTTGACCTTCCACCAGCAACTCGAGGTCACTTACTCGCCACCTCTGGTAGATGGTCCTCCAAGTGGACACCGCTTCAGGGGTGGAGAACACGTTCCCATAATGCAAACCAGACCATTGCCTGACAGCTCTGGCTGCCAGAGAGCTTTTGCTAAAGTTGTCCTGAAATCTGTAGCTTTATGATTTTCCTTCCGAGACGCTCGTTCTGTACTTGCAGCAACACAGGTACCTCCACTTCCTCTTTTATCGGACCGCCTTTCAGTTACCTATCTGGATGCTATCTGGCCTCCTGCGCTTAAGCTAGTCTCATTTAAAACAGTGTAACTTGGCTCAGGGGCCCGTGCAGTTCTCGACATCCTCCCCGTAGAAATTTGCCAGTGGCCTTCTGCTGGGCCTGTACTTACTAGAGAACCAACTGTCGGGGTCATCAGCTGGCACTCTGGGTGCATCTCCTACACCTCCCGTCTCCGTGGCTCTGTCATCCCAAGGCGCACCTGTTCTTGGCTCTTCCCACATGTCCTTTCACGAACACGCCCCGTAATGGTCTCTCTCTTGGGATAACCTCCGTCTGGCTTCTGCTGAGTGCATCCTTAGAGGCACGAGTGTTCCCTCGTCTGTTCAAGAATCTCTGTTCCTCTCGCTCAGTGATCTGCTCCCTCCTGACTGTGCTCACTCGGGACAGGGATGCACCCCAAGCCCGGACGGAAATAACAGAGGTTAACATATATCGAGCACTTACTATGTGTCTGGCCCTCTAGGTACTACTTGGATCAACTGAGTATTCGACAATTCTATAAATTATGCATGCTACTGCCCCCATTTAAAGGTGAGGAAAATGAAACCCAAGGAAGTTAAGTAGCTGGTGAGAGAGAAAGCAGGCTGGCTTGTCCAGGGCCAGAGACCCACACGCAAGCACCCTGCCATCCTGGGTGAGCCTGGCTTCACTGCCTGCCGGTAAAGGGCGCCTCTTGACTAATGTAGACACATGGAACCTTGGAGGCGCCCGTGAAGACCGGCCCCAGAGCACTTGGTGCTTTATAAGCAAGCCTCCTTCCCTGCCCTCCCTCGGTGAGGACCTGAACGGGGACTCAGAGGGGAGAAACCGCACTCAGCTGTCGAGCTGCAAAATCACACGGGGAAACTCAGATGAAGTCTGAAGAGAAACGCTTCTATGGGTGTTTATAAGCTGACAGTCTGGCTGAAAAGAGTTGTCCCCAGACCGTTCTGTCCCGGTACTGAGGGTCGCATGGCCCCGGGGAGGACAGACTGTGGAGAAGAAAGCTGTCGAGGTGTCAGCGTGCCGTCTCCACCAGGTGAGAACCGTGCAGGGGGGGATTCACCCCGGACCTGTTCTGTGGAATCTGGTCAACAGGATCCTGGCGCCCACTTTTCTCCTAGAGCTCGGAGAGTGGGTGCAGGTCGCAGCTGAAGCCTCAATCAGCCTGCGGGGCGGGCTGCCTGGGCCGCCGGGTGAATACAGCCCATGCCCTGCTCTAGGGGTCACGGCCCCTCTCTGGGGGGTCACAGCCCCGCTCTGGGGGTGTCACAGCCCCGCTCTGGGGGGAGGGTCACGGCCCCACTCTGGGGGGAGGGTCACAGCCGCACTCTGGGGAGGTCACAGCCCCACTCTGAGGGTCACAGCCCCGCTCTGGGGAGGTCACAGCCCCGCTCTTGGGGGAGGGTCACGGCCCCACTCTGGGGGGAGGGTCACGGCTCCGCTCTGGGGGGGG